>NW_004955403.1:1414176-1661795 GCF_000276665.1 Chinchilla lanigera
GTCCAGCCGGTCCGGCCGCCGCGGCCTGCCCACTTGGAGACCGTTTAGCTCCTTCCACGTCCCATCTTTGGAGGTAGGGAAGATAAGCTGACGGACGGCACTGTAGAGGCCTAAAGACAACTCGTGGGACTAACCATTTCCAGGAAAAGCATCGGCCGCTTTTGGTATTGTTGAGTAGCTCCCCGCACCGGGGCGCGCGTCATCTTCCGGTTCAGGGCCGAGTTCTACGGCACGACTTTAAACAGATTCAGAAGCTTCGAAGACCCAGGAAGAGCTCAATCCGTCAAATAGTTGCAATTTAATAAAAGCAGCACACTAGGTCTCTTATTTGTTTGTGTAACATCTGTGGCATCTCCTGAAGGGGTACTCTCTTTTTTGGCCAAAAGTATAGCTTTTATAAGAATCGGCCTGGTAAACTGTGACGTTCCTGCGCTTGCATTCATCTGGTTTAACGAAAGGGTCCAACCTGCCTGTCTGTCAAAAAGGACAGCGCTCACAAACGGACGCTCCCAGGAAGGCCCTGCCGCAGGTGGAGAGGGCAGTCCAGCGAGGGAGCTGCAGGGAAGGGCCTGGCCCGCCGGTCCACCTGCGCGACTGTCCACGGCCGCCCTGGTTCTCGTGTCCCTGCACACCGCCCTGACGGCGGGATCCCGGGGGGGCCGCCCCAGGGTTCCCCCTTAGACGGTGCCCCGGAATGACTGGCGGGGCATTCTATTAGGACTGCCTGATTTTCAAGGAGTTGGGGTTTTTATGGTTAGTGAACCTGAAAATATGAATGAGCCAGCCTTAGAGACGGAAATAAAGGAATCACGTTTCTTTAATTCTGGGAAGTCGTGTCTTCCCCCCACAGGGGCTCCCCCAGCTGCCTGTTCGCTCTCGGAAGCCAGAGGAAATAAATGCATTGTGGAGAACACCGCAGCAGCAGCTCTACTTGAAAAGCGTGGAAGAGCAGACACCGCAGTGTGGCTCTCTGCTTTTGTCTCCGCACTGGGTCTGAGAGTGGTTCTTCCTGGCCCCCTCCTGGCCCCGGGGGCTGCGGCTGCCTCTGCCCCAGTGCCTCAGAGGGGCACACACTGACCTCACCGGCGGGTTTTGCGCACCCGGCGGCACAGCTCTTGCGGAGTTGCTCAGGATGATGACAGGCCCTGAGGACCCAGGGTGCCTTGCCTGCCTAGAAGCTGCACGTTCCCCGAGGGGCTGTTTATCTGGTCATTAATAGAGCGAGCCCAAGGGTATACTGTGCTTTTTACTCGGCAGGCTCCGGGGGAAGTAAACCTGCCGGCTGCCGGCCTGGACCTTTGAAAGCACCTCTGTGGGCAGAGCGCGCTGGTGTGGCCTGGCCTTCCCGCCTGCACTGCATTCCCGGGTCAGGGCTGTGGGCCTTGTGCACGTGCGTGTGGGATGGGCCTCAGGGTCCCAGCAGTCAGATGCAGGCCCTTCCTGTAGCGCTGCTGTGTGAGCTCCCGTCTTTCTTCGCCTGCTGAGACACGCGTGTGAAGACACGTGGTGGAAATCACTTTCCTCTCACTTTCCCCACACAGGAAACAGGAGGTGTGTGGCCGAGGGTTGTTGAGGTAGGAGCACTGTGTCACGGAGTCGCACCCTCTTGGTGACAGATGAGGATTCAGATCTCGGCCCTACAGCATCTGAAACCGCCTACTGGAATTTCTGGTTGTCATTTTTGATGTGGTTTTCACAAGAGAGAAGTGTTTCCCGCCATACTGCCTGTTAATGAGGTGCATATTGAAATTACTGTCTTGTAAATTTGAGGAGCTAGGAACCTCTATGAGAATGCCTGATAATTGCTCATTAAAAACCCCTTTGGAGTCGGTCTGCAGCTGGTTTTTTCTCCTTTTTTTTTTTTTCCTCTCTTTTTTTGCACACTCTTGGTGGGAAGAACCAGCCTGGCTGTCATCGTCACCAACAGCACCTCTGATGGGACCAGGCCCCTCGTGTCTGTGCTGGAGAGAATGTGCAGAGGTGTTTGTGGAGAACGCACATGGATGGACGCCGGGTCCCCGTTCGCAGTTTTTATCAGCTTATTAGTGGCAGCCGCTCAGAGGGAATTACAGCTATTATGCTCCATTACAAACGCCAAACAATTTGCCTCTGCTGAGATTTACACTGGCGGCTCCTCCCGCCAGCAATCCTCTTTTTATGTGTGTGCTTAAGAAATTGCAGGAGAGAGCGGTTCGTTCTTTCAGTATTTGATTCAATTGAATCATCTGAAACTGAGAATAAAAGCTTTTCAGAGGAATATTCAGGTTGCAAAAACTATAAATCATACCTTTTTGATTCAGGAGCTAGAGGATGCTGAGGAACTATAGATAAAATAGGAGGTTGCCTGCTCTTGTTCTCGCCTCTTCTTTTATGGTTTTAAAAATGGAAGGAAGGTAGCTCTAGTTAGGAGAGGGAACCTGTTGTTTTGAGAATAATTTAAAGGCATTTATTTTTGAGTGAGTGGAATAAAACTATACAAACTTCTTCCAATTAAGCAGTGTGTGCACATTTTGGTGGCCTACAAAGGTCTTAGGTAAGGGAATGTAGTTATAAATTTTAGACCTACACCAGGGCCGGCTCTGTAGATGACTAGGAGTGAGTGACACATGTTTATCTTCTCACATTATTAAAATTAATAGCGCAGGGCTGCTGTAGGCTCTGTGGTCTTTGGGTGTAACTTCTTTTCCTTTCTTCTGAAAAGATTCGTTGTTCAGCTGCCAGGGGACAGGGGGACAGGGTATAATAGCATAGCTAAAGCTTTAATTACCGCCTGAAAACTTTTGTCCTTCACTTTGAATTTGCATTTGTAGGCTTAAGGGGGACTTTTAAGGAGCCTGGACCGATCTTGTAAACTTCAAAAATAACCCTGGGTTTATGTATGGCTACCGCACAAAGGCCTGGCAGCTTTCTCCTTTGGATATAGGTCCAAGGGAGCCAGAAGCCACCAGAAGCTGGAAGTCGTTCACATCTGAAGGCGGTTGGTGGCTCTAAACAGAAGAGGCGGAGTTGGAGCAGTGTCTAGGGGGCAGGTGCACCACAGCGGAAGCCTTCGCTGTCCTTCCAGAGTCCAGATCTTGGCCTGGACGGTTTAATTTCCGGTCTGGAAGGAAGTGCTGGCAAGGCCGAGGAGATGACGGTGAGGGTGGAGCTCCTCGAAGATAGCTGAGCACCGAACACACAGCTACATCTCAGCTTGTGCTAAGAGGACCAGCAGGTCCGAGAGGTCTCCCGTCGGTGGCGCCGGTGCTGCCCTGAGCCAGGTCGCCTGGCTCCGTGGGAGGACATGGAGAAGCGCATGGCACTGCCCAGGAGTGCTGGGTAGGAACCCCTGTCACTTTCAAAGGCCACATCCAGAATTTTCCACCCAGACTAAGTTAATTATACCAGCACAAATTAAATATTATGGTTTCATCACAGAAAAAAGAAAACCTTGCATTTTTGTCATTTTTCTTTGCAGGGCAAAAACATCCTGAGGTGTCCTCTGTGCTCGGTGTATTTTCTGACCAAGGGTCTAAGAGCTCGGTCATCCCCACGGCAGCTTCTTCGGATGAGATGGGGGAGAGCTGGGTTCTGTCTGTGCAGATGTGTCTCCTTTGCTAAAGGGCAGCCTTCAGACAGACCGGGTCTCCTTCAACCCTCGGGAGCCTGTGGAGCCCTGGGTGCTGCCCTCCCTTTGGGAGAATCCACCCCCAAACCGCATTTGATCATTTTCTGAGCATGTGCATCTCAGCCTCTGCATTTCCTCTTCTTGCAGTGACCCATGGAGTCTGAGGGTTGTCACTTTGCCATTGCTTCTTTGTGGTGAAAGAAGATGTGCTCCGGCTTCGCCTGGAAATGACATAGGAAGGGTGTATGGGTGGACAGTGCGTGGGCGCAGAGGGGGTGCTGCCCCGTTGGGAGCCAAGAACTTGAGTTGAGGGGTGGATCCAGGGGAAATGGGTTCCATGCCTATGCGGTGTCATGAGGTTTGGTAGCACCTCGAATCGGAAGGATCACAATTATGTAAATAAAACCCCATATTCTCTTAATATTGCTTGGTGAAAGATACAGAATATTTCCACATAAACTTGTTTTCAGCTTAGCAGATGTCTTCTTTTGTGGTACGTATACTTGGAGGTCGAAGGCTGATGGATGACTCTCCCAGGTATGGGTCGCTTGCTAGGTAAGGACGTGAGATCTGCTTTGACTTCAGTGACTGAAATCATCACACCAAACTTCTAAAGGAAGCAACGAGTAATGACATCAAATTTCTAGGTGTTGGTAAGATGCATTTGGGCATAATAATTCAGTGGAAAGTCCAATTACTAGGAAGAACAAATGTAAAGTACAGCGATACCTCTGTTCAAGAACGCCTCTGTTTGTGAACATTTTGATTCAAAGGCAGAAGCACTTGGCGAAATTTTGCTTCCATTCACAAGGTCTGCACCGGGTGATGAACTGGACCACGGTCCTCTTCCCTGCATGAACAAGAATGCAGCCGCCGCCCAGAATCGTGGAACAAATTAAGTTCGAGAACCAAGGCACCACCGTATTTATGCTTTTAAAAGCTTACATTTAGGGGTGTATATATTTAAATGTAATTACCTACAAATTATTCTGAAATTAATAAGGATATTTTCAGATTAATTGGAGAAAAACTAAAAAAAAATGTACAATAATCGTAAAAAAAATATACCATTGTTTAAGACCAACAAACAATGCATACATTATCCCTCCATTTTGGAGAGGGAAAAGCTGGAAGAAATGTGAAGTTTTTTGACTGCTAGGTGGTGAGGTGAGGTGGAAGTATTACATCTTGTATTTTTATTTGTTTGTTTTTTTTTTTGGTTTTTCTCCGGTACCGGGAACCAAACTCACGACCTTGCACTTGCCAGGCAGGCGCTTTTGCCGCTGAGCTAAATCCCCAGCCCCTACATCTTGTATTTTTAATTATTTGGATGAAACAGATTACAAAAGAAAAGCAACTCGTGGGAACACAAAACTGTAGCTGCTTCCTGAGCTGCGATTGAAAGGTCGGTGCCGGCCTTCGCAGAACCGTGTCGTAAGCAATTCGGTCTGGGCGCTTGCTGGTGGCCCCGGGCTGTTGTGGGGGTCGGAGAGGGACCCTAGCCCTGCCTGGGGACTGAGACTATGCGGGCACTGTGGCTCCATGGCCACCCTCCTGCCTTTCCCCGGAGCCTTGGGACAGACTACTGTGGGGTGTGGCAGAGAAAAGTCATCGATGCTTTGCCCCTCCTCAGTTCACCCTTGGTTGTGAGGAACAAACAGTAGTTTCTAATGAGTTCCTCGACTCGGGCAGGAGCGAGGCATGTTCTGCCATCTGTGTCCTATTTGCTTGAGCAGGGTAATGATGAGGTTGAAAAACCACTTAAATGTTCACTCCTACCCCCTTTCCCTCGGATTTTCCCCTTTTCCTTGTGCGTAACTCTTTCTAAGATTTCCTAAGAGCTGAACTGTCACATCCATAATCTCAACCCTAGGCATAAATTTAATTTGGAAATTTTGAGCTATGTCACCTGAGGTGTTCTCGAGTGAGAGAAGTCAGGAGAACAGAAAGACCTTTTGCCTGGATCGCCTTGCTCCACCATGGCTAATTATGAGATGGAGGAGCACAGGGCCCCCGGGAGGCTGCCGAAGGGTAATTGCCTTCATTCTTCCTGGCAGCCTCAAAAATCCCTCTATGATGTCGCCTTGGTTTTAAAGCGAACTGTCTGAGATTCGGGATGTAGATTTGGAATTTAGCTGAGCTCCATCAAGCCCCAGACATAGCAAATGTGAGTTGCTCCCAGGAGAAGCCTCATGGCTGGGGCTGCATTTTAATGTGACCTGACAGCCGAGGGTTAGTTCCCAAGGAAATCTTGGCCCCGATACTGGCTTTATTTTTGATCCAAGAAAGAGTTAAAGTTCATCATGGAGGAAAATACTTTTCACACAAAAATGAAGAGTTCGGAGTTGTCCAGGCCAGAATAATGACTTTAATTGTCTTCAAAACAATTATGGACAATTACATTAACACTCCAATTAGCCAGTGCACGAAGTTCTTCCTTCCACCAGGGTGTCCCACGTGTTCCTGCAGGGTGGGGACGCTTGGGAACCCGAGGCTCTGGACACAGCATCCCCCCACCCATGCCCTTTT
This sequence comes from Chinchilla lanigera, assembly GCF_000276665.1. Taxonomy (NCBI): domain Eukaryota; kingdom Metazoa; phylum Chordata; class Mammalia; order Rodentia; family Chinchillidae; genus Chinchilla; species Chinchilla lanigera. The sequence goes on from NW_004955403.1 coordinate 1,420,313, forward strand.
GCTCTGTTGGCAGCTACTGTACCTCATGATTTAAACATGGACATTTCTAATTAAATGAGAGCTCAGCTGCACTCTTGAACTAATTTATAACATTTGATTTGAAATGTAATAGCTTCAATCTTCATCTGATTAAAAACAGTCATATACTGTACATGGTTACTATTTTGATGCTCCAACATGCAGTTTTTATTTTTACATTCCCCGTTCTACACAGCTGTTCAACTAATACCCGAATTTTTTTGAGTTTGTGTGCGTGTGTGTGTGCGTGCATGTGCACGCGGGCCTGTGCGTGCTGAGACATTCTGATGGGGCAGAAGTATTCACATTCTGTTTTCAGAACAGTAAAGAGATGTTGTTCCCTGGAGTGACCCCTTTTCAGGGAAGCCAACTTTCAGAGAACTTTGCTAGCTTGCTTTGGGACAAAAGGTAATGCTCGACATTCTGGTGACTTAAAACATAGTGAATACTGATATGTGTAATTCAGATATGCAGAACTCCCGCAACTTTTGGGATCAGCTGTAAGTTACTTATACCTTAAGGAAGGGGTTGTTAAAGTGGATCCAGTACTGGCATCTGTGGGATTTATGTCAACGTGACTGGCTAGTCTCTAGCCTGCACTTCTGTGTGTACAGAATAGAAACACATCGTTTACGTGTAGTTTTCTCTGGAGAACTTGTAGAATGAAGAGAGAGCAATACAGAGGTGAGAGCCGTCTGTTTTGAGGACAGAAGGACTCCAGTGCGGCTGCAGAACTTAGGCAGGCAGGGTAGGGTGGGAGAAAGAGGCTCAGAGGCCACTGAGCCCTGAGTATGCAGCTCGAGCTGCTTGGCTGAGGAGTTCACACCTCGTCCCAGAGCCTCGGCAGTGTTTTAGTCAAAATGGCGTGGCTGGCTTTGCACGTGGGGCGCTGGTGACCTTGCGTGTGTGGAAGAGGGTGGAAGAGGGTGAGCTCGATGGAGAAGCTGATGGGCCTGAGACTGAGACAGGAGACTGCACGGTGCTGGGCGGGGTGAGAGGGGTGGACGGCGTCCTTGTCCATGGGTCGTGAGGAATGGGACTTGGGGAGCAGAGCACGAGCCATCTTCACGGCTGCCATTTGACCGTTGGATCGGTAACAGCTCAGGAGAGACACAAACCAGCCTACGTTCATAAAGGGCATATAGATTTTCTCAGTATTTGGACTTGGCTTTCATTTTCTATAAGAACCACGTTGACTGTTTAAGCCGTATCTCACTTGTATCTCTATTGTGTCTAAATTTTTTCCTCCCTCTTCTTCTTATTTCTTCCTTCCCTTTCTTTCCTTCTTTCTTTTTTTTCAAATCAAAATAATGTGTCTCAAAGTCAGATATTCTATAGGATTTATTCCCAAAACTCCTAAATACCTCCTTGTCCTGCTCCCTCCGTACATTTCCTTCTCACAGAGCCAAGCATGTCCAACTCTAGCTTTGTTATTTGACTACAGATGTCCAAATGTCATACTTACACTGGTTTTTCATACTTCTTGGTTTTTCAGCTTTAGGCATTACCTACTGACTTCTCAGTGCAGAAGATGGAAATTTAACCTCCTCTCACCCCACCCTATTCCCGACACACACACACACACACACACACACATGCACACATCTCCCTGCTCTTACTGTAGCTATATGAAAATTTAATATTTAGTGGTTATATTAGTATAATTATATAAATAGTTTCACAAAGAATCATTTAGAATGCTATTATTTTACCTTTTCTGCATAGCTTGTTGCTGGAATTGATTATTATCTTTCTGATTATTTGCTTAGTAGGTGTTTCATATACACTGGTGCACTGCACAACAACGTTTCAGTCAGCGGTGGCTGCACATCCCGTGGTACACGCCACGCAGTCTAGATGTGTAGTCGTTCTTACGTCTCTAGGTTTGTTTAAAAATGCTCCACCCCGCTTACACAACGACAGAATCTCCCAGTGATGCACTTCTTAGAATGTACCCCGATGTTTAAGCCAGGCATGAATGTGCTTCTCATTGATTTAACCCCCAATTCTTTTGCCAATAGCTACATCTCTCCATGCATTTAGACAGAATGATCCATGCATTGGGGGTCCCATCAATTTCATCTTCTTGAAGAGCTTTTTCTAGAACTCTCTGACTGGCTCCAGCTAGGATCAATGGCACTCCGAATGTAGGGGTGTCTGCCACTGTGCGGCCTCCCCTTGCCACCCTGAGTGTGCCCGTCCTCACTGCCCATGTCAGACTCCCTTGTCCCCAGGGCCCACGTAACTCTCTCTGTTACTCTGTCCCTCCCTCTCTGTCCCTCTCTGTCTCTGTCTCTCTGTGTCTCTGTCTCTCTGCCTGTGTATCTGTCTGTCTGTCTCTCCCATCTTAGTTGATGCCCTTGTTGTGGTGGAATATATCTCTAGTTGTTTTCTAGAATAAAATATAAAGTAGTTTTGAGACCTTGCATTTCTTTAAATTCCACTACCCAGCCCTGTGCTCAGCAGTGCCAAGGATGCCAGTCGGACATCTGGCACACTCTCCAGGATGGGAATAAGCGGGTGCCCGTCTGCGTGGGGAGGGGCTGGGACCTCACTGCTGCAGACAGACTCCCCCAGACTTCTTGTGTGGAGTTTGACCTCCACCTCCTCCCCGGGTGAGCCTTCCAGTCCAGCTCCTCTTCAGGCATTTGTGGCATAGATCAGGTTGCTTCTCTGCTGTCCCTCCTGCTGCCTGCGCTCTGCTCCATCCCCGCCTCCCCCACTTTCCAACACAGTGCCTCTCCTTCCGTTTCTGTTTATCCGAGGGAGTTAGTGGTCTAAAAATAATCATTTTGCCATTTTTTCTTGATGTTTTTGGTGAGAAACATATGGATCTGCACTCTTCTCTTTAGCTGAAGTCTTTACTATAATTATTGGTGATTTTTAAATTACCTTGGATCCTTCAATGAGTTCATCTAATTTGGAATCATTGGATTCCAAATTTACAGGAACACTCTCCTTTGAGCTGAATTAGAATTCAGTACTGAAGACCTTTAGCCTGAATCTCTGGACTTCTGGAAGCTTTGTGCAGCTTGTCCACATGACTCTGAGGGCCGCTGTGCTTCCCTGTGTACCCGCAGCTCCTCTACTAACTGTGCACACTCAGGAGCCAGGCTTGCATCTTGCTGTTCACACAGACGAGCTTTCATGGGAGGCCTGAGAGGGATGGGAGTGTCGGGGCAGAAGGTATCAGGCAGATCACCCCCTGATTTTCCAGTGGAAACAGGGCTACCGCTCATGCAGGTTCAGAACACTCAACTTTAAAAGTCTGTGCTATTGCTGTGAATTTTGTAAATGATATAGAAACTATCTTCTTAAAATGTCGTTGATCAAAGGCAGTAATGTTCGTACCATGCCATGGAGAGAGAGGTTAATTATTTAGGAGACAAGAGAGAAAAATTACTAGTTAAGGTAGTTATATGGATGGAGAAACAGCTCTTCCAGGTTTAATTTTTGGATTTCCCTTCAAATACATAAAACCTTAGTGAATTTAATTGGAGTCAGCATTTACATAGAATGATCCATGCATTGGGGGTTCCATCAATTTCATCTTCCTAAAGAGCTATTTTCTAGAACTCTCTGACCTGCCTAGTAGGGCTGCTCGGACATTGTCTCAAGCATCTTAAGGCTTGGAGGATGAGTGCGACAGTCACAGGGCGCCAGCACATGTGGGCACCTTGGGACTCTGAGGACCAATCAGAGCCGCTTAATGTTCCAAGACTCTTACGCTCTGGCTCTCCTTTTGCTCTGGAGAGAGCCTCGTGGGACGTGGCTGAGGTTTGTCAGTTCGGGAGCAGGCTTCTGCTTTGGTTCCTGCCCTCATTGCCGAAGCCTGGAAACAATGGCTGACTTACAGCAGTTAGTAAAAATCAGGGTACTGCCACTGTGCAAAACACTGACATACTGAGGGATTATGCACTGGGAAAGGACTGAGCCTATGAAGATTATTTCCAGGGACTTTTGGACATTTTAACCATGGAGGAGAGTTACCAGCTTGTTCACAGCTGTAGATTTCCACCAACTTCATGAATGGCAAGAGGGACATAGCTGCTGCTGTGAAACAGAGGTGCCAGTGAGGAAGGACACTGCGCCTGGGAGATCTGAGATGGGGCGCAGATGAACCCAGCTGCACTGGAGCCATTCTCTGCTGCAGCTAAGGGCTGCACGGTGCACCCCTCCGGGCAGCCTGGGCCAGCGGGGCTTTTGTCCTGGAGTGGGACGTCCAGAGGCCCATCTCGGCAGGAGCAAGCCCCAGGTTAACCACAGCTGAGACCAGCGTGATAGCGCACCCTCGGGCTGGCTCCTCCTCCATGCCTGTCTCACTCCTGCTGTTCGCTGAACATCAGTGAATGTCCTACCATTCTCCTGGCGGTGTGAATGGTGGCGTGCGTGAAATCTTTGCTGCCTGACTGTTCACTTCTTTCGATGCCTCCCTAGCCTAAAAGTCACGCATAGGATTTGCAGTTAAAAGTTGGGGTGCCCCACCTGCTTCACTTGGAAGAGCCAGAAAGAAGCCCTCTGTCATTGCTGGAGACAAAACAGTGCTCACCCCGCACTGGCAAACGCAGCCCTGGCATGGGAGAGCAGGAACTTAAAGTTTAAGGTTTAGGTTTTCCAGTGCTCAGTAGCTACTTAGAGATCGACAGCCCTCAGAGACGGATATTCTGTGCGCTTGCTGGTGGCGTTTTAGAGAATGTGGACTTCCTAGGCTAGTTAAGGCAAGCAACTGCACACCATGCTAACTTTTGAAGCCCAGGCTCCCTGACCTTGGAGATCCTGTTCCTGAATTCCTTCTCCTTTCATCCCTGCTTCCCAGCACTGACAGTGACTTCTAGGTTCAGAAAATCCTGAAACAGCCACACAACGATGTCACGGCTGCGCTGGCTCGGGCCTCGGCCCTCACATGTGCATGGAGACTCTTGGAGATGCAAGTTGGTTTCTCAGAGGACTGGCAGTGTGATCAGTAGCTCTCACTAAAGTTCTGCTGTACTGAAACACATGCAGCCTCGTTGGATTAGTTTCTGCATGTTAGGTGACTATTAAAGGTATATTAAATAAGTCATTTCTGATTGTAGCTAATCAAAAATACACAGTCAGATAATATCTGGAGCTATGAACTGTGCTTGTCTTTCTCCCCTACCTGAGTGTGAACTTCTTTCTGGGTTCTCTGTAACTCGGCGGTTCCAGGTTGTCACAAGGAGGGCAAAGGACCAGCCAATGATCCTGTTTGACTTCCTGGCAGGGTGCAAGGTTAGCACCGCAGCAGCAGAACTGATGGAGAAGGGGCCTTCATTCACTGCGCAGGAGAATGAGAGGACCGGAGTGGCACTTGGAGGAGGGCGTGCTAAACAGTCTACTTTTCTTCCCCAGATCTGCACCAGTTCCACAGACAGTAAAAGGAAATCCTGCTTCATTACTGAGGAGTCTCATGGTGGCTGGGTGAATCCTGCCAGAGAACGAGACGGACTCATCCAGACAGAAATGGGCGCTCTGACAGCGTGTGGGCAGGCAGCAAGGACTGAACACGTGTTTGCTGCCTACCGCCGGCTGCTCGGCCTGGCCTGGCCCGGCTTCTCTCCCGAACTCCCCATTGGAGGGTGAAGGCAGGCGGGTGCAAGGCCAGCACACAAAGTCGTTAGGGATGGGGCAGCAAAAATGCCACAGACAGGTGACTGGCGGCCGGGAGACCAAGCAGTTTGTCCGAGGGGGCACGGGCGCTCCTGACAGTTGCGAGGAGGGCCCTGTCCCTTCCTGACTTGCCTCGCCTCACTTCCTGTTCACGCTGCTCCTTCCCTGCGCTGTCTTGTCTGTGTCCCAGTGCCCTTTCTCTGAGGACGACAAGCGTGTTGGATTAGAAGCCGACCACGTCATAACTGAGTAGATCTGCATGACCCTGTTCCCAAACAAGGCTATGCTTGAGGCTTGGGGCCGGGACTTCCATCTCGGACTGTAGGGAAAGCAGCTCAACCTGGAGCAGACAGCAGGGCCAGCAGGGCCGCCTCCCGTGGCGGGAAGCATGGCACAGGCAGGGCACACTGCTCCCCAGGGATGTGTGGGACGGTCGTGCCTGCGCAGTGGTCACCGGCGACCCTGGGTGGCTGGCGGCGAGAGGGAGGGCTGGTTTGGGAGAGCACTGGCTGTGGGCCGCGGCCAGGCCCAGGAAGGTACATAGGAGTTGAACACACAGAAGGAAGCCAAAGAAACTCATGTAAGCCATTTGAGTGCCATCTTGGAAGGGCCAGGGTGACATTAGGTGGCCGTGAGAGCAGACTTTATGTTGAGAGCTGGTCACACATTGCTACCTTGGGGTTCTGGAACTGCCTGCCCTGAGCATGGGGACTGACCCCAAGGGGCTTTGACACCCAGGAAAGAGGGGCAGATGGCCTGCAAGGTTTTCTTCGTTCCTAGTCACAATTTTAAGCATTACAGTAAAGTTAAAATTCACCTCCAATCATGATCCTGACTCCTGGCTACCTGAATCATCCCTGCTCCCCAAAATGCCTGGTGGCCTGAGCACAGTGCACCCCAATCCAAAATACCCCCACGCTTTTGCATCTGTGGGCGTCTGTGGAGGTGGTCCCTCACCGTGCCCAGGGTGTTCGTACTGGGAACTCACATGGACGCCAGACCCATGTATGCTCAGTTTCCTTGTGCAGAACCTACGCACCTCCTCCTGGGCACTTTCATCACCTCTAGGTCACTCGGAACACCCAAAGCAAGGTAAATGCACTGTGAGTAGTTGCCACACTATGTTGTTTTAAGGACTAACTACAAGAAAAAGGTCTGCACATGTTCAGTACAAATGCAATTTTTTCCCAGACCTTTGCAGTCCATGGCTGGATGAATCTGTGGATGGGGAACCTGCAGCTATGGAGGGCCAACTGTATACATGCACATCCAACATAGGATTTCTTGTGTGTGTTTGTGGTCCAAACTATAACTTCATATTATAACTTCACTCAGTGGGACATCTTGGAAATCTACCCATGGCACTGCGTCTAGATCCAGCTCGTTCCCGGGAACTGCTGTCTAACTACCATGGTCTGAGCACGTCACATTTTACCTGTGCCCCAGTATGTAAATGTTCTGGCCATTTCCCATTTTTTACAGTGCAAAGAGTACATCCTTCAACAGTCATATGTGCACAGATGCAAAGCTTTCTCCAGAGCTCATATGAAGGGCTTTGGCACGAAAATCAATAAAGTGCTTATCTTGACCTTATTTCCATAATAGATGACACATTTTCCTTTGCATTTTATTTTTTCTGCCATGCAAATAATAAGTGAACAACGCATAGATGCAAATAAAAATCCCCTTTCTGAGCAAAGCCTGGTCATTTTGAACCATCTATGTTACCATCAACATGTTACCCCGTGTGAGCTTATTTGCTCCCATGCCTTCAAATGCGACAGAATGAACAGTGGCACCCAGGGGTGTGCAGTAGTTTTGCTCCCCCTTCCAATTACTTTCTGCTATCTCAGGAAAGAACAGGCAGTGAATGTGTCGGTGGAAATGCAATTGAGGAATTGCACTTGATGTCATTTTTCAGCTTAATGTTTCTGCTCTTTCATCATGAAGATCAGCTGCATTTTATTTTTCCAGTCCCTTAGAATAACATCCAGTTCTAGTCAGCATGTTTAATGTACTTCTCAATGATGTTCTAGCACAATAAATTTTTGTATCTCGTGCATGTGTACATATGGTAAGAATTTCTTCGAGTCCTAGCCGTGTGGGGGAGGACCACTGCGGTTGCTTTGTGAGTGCAGTGTTTGTGTTGCAGCGGGGAGGGCTCTGTGCTGTAGCTCTCCACGCTGGGCGTAATGAGATGGCTTTGATGGCGGTGTAAGATCTAGTGGGACGGTCACAGTTTCACACTTCAAAGCCGAGCATATGGGGTACGAATACTGGTTAGCTTTGTACTCTTCGGGACGGTTGGAGACAATTCCTAACAGCTCCGTTTAATGAAGACATTGGAAAAGAAACGTTCTATCTTTAAAATAATTTTGAATTGCAAAGAGAGAAATTTCTACCACCCTCTTCCGTAGACTCCACTAAGCATAATTCTTCCTCGTCTGTACTTAATTAGAGGCAGCGCAGCGTCCCTCTACGCCGTATTTTCAAATGCGGCTCCTTTTCAATGCACTGTAGCAAGAGTAATCGGCCAGCTTTATTTTAGATATGTGAATGGATGTAGGCAAAAACTTTTAGGGCTATCTGTTTTACCATCTGAAAGATTTTTGTCACTTCTGGTAAAGATTTTCCTCCCTTCTCATTAAAAAATACATAAATAAAAAATCAGCTAAACAAAAAAACTTGGCTATATTAAGAGAGCTATGCTAAAACTAGAGGATGCTTGTAGGATTTCAAGTCTAGCACCCAGCTTAGTTTTTAGATTTTGTGCTTTTTCTTTCCTCCCCCTACTTTGAGTCTGAGGTGCTAGGGGTTGGAAAGTACCCTTTTGATTGGTATTTGCTTCTGAAAATATTTGATCCTTTTTTGAGCATGACTAGAGCTCTGGTTTAAGAATAATGATGACAAGCCACACATTCATGCAGCAGGTCCCAGGGGAAAGGCAGACACAGACGAGGTTTCTTCCAAGTTGCGCATTTTGGCTGGTATAAAAAATGGAGCGCAGCGGAGCTGGCGAGTTACGTTCTGCGAGCTGCTGAAATAAAGTCTGTTTAACAGTGAAATTTCAACTGCGATTATTCCAGGAGTCCTCAGCGCTCATGATGGAAACCAAAGAGGAAGGGAATTAAATACACTGCGGGCCGGAAGTGCTATTTGTCCAGGGCGGGCAGGTGCACCGGTTAAACGGGTTCCTAAGGACTGGTCTCCTGAATCTCTTCTCCTGCTGCATAGTGTCAGTCACACGCTACATCCAGCCGCTTAGAAAAAGCACTCACTCCGCGAGCAGGAAGCCTGGGCCTCTCGCCACATCAGGAGACGTCTCACTGCCCCGTCCTCCTTCTGCAGCGAGGGCAGCAGCCAAACCCATGGACGTGTCCAGAGTTACGCCCGCAAGCGCTAAATATAGCTGCAGAGAGACGGCTTTGAGTCAAAACGTCAGCCAACCGTGGAGGGTGAAGAAATATACTTTATTTATTTATTTATTTTCTTGCTTTTCTTCTGCGTTTCTCAGTCCACGTGTGCAGTGCATCATGGCTACGTGCACCGCGGGGGTACACATGCTTTTCCTTCCTCCTTTCCCTTCCCTCCGCCCCTTTTTTTTTTCCAGCACCGGATTCAGTTATTGATCTTGTAAGACCCGATAAAGTTATTCAGATTGAAAACCAAACTAAGGGGCCAAAAAACAAACATGTAAGACAACTGTACTAAGTCAGTGTGCTATGTCAGACAACTGTACTGAGTCAGCATTATTGCAATGCCTTTTTTTGCTTTCTCTTTTTTTACTATCTTTTATTTATATATATTTATATATGAGAGGCCATGTGATATTTAAGCTTGTACACCTGAGTTACTTCACTGAACATTCTCCTCTCAAGGTGCATCCATTTTCCTACAAATGACACAATTTATCATTTTTATGGCAGTGTAGTACTCCATTGTGTGTAAACGCCACATTTATTTATTGAGACAGGGTCTCGCTATGCAGTTCAGGCTGGCCTTGAACTCATGGTGATTCTTCCGCCTCTGCCTCCCAAGTGCTGGGATTACAGCTGTGCACCACCACGCCCAGCACATTTATTTATTTATTATATATTTTAAAAGTGTTGTCACTTAAAAGTCTAGCTCTTTTCCGAACAGCACTAGAGAAACAGGAGAGCAGAACCGCAGAGAGCGGTTGGGAAAGCCTTGCCAACCACGAGTGCCAACTTGCTGGGTCTTTGCCTAGAGTGTGGCTGGGGATGCGTCCTGCCCGTCTGAGGCGCCGGCCCGCACTGTGCTCATCTGAACAAGGAGACCCAGGTGTGGGCTCGTCTGGCTTGGGGACCCACAGGCATGGTGGCTTTGGCAGGGGGACAGCTCCAGGGTGAACTGACACATGGGGACCTGGCCCTGGACACTCTTGCAGTTTTATCCTCTTTGAGCAGCTATTTGTGTGCCTAATGTGGGGATGTTTGAAAGGACAGGGGGTGAGTCTTTAGCAACATTAACACTTCGTTGAATGTACACTGTGTATTGCGTGTGAGACAGTGCAGTGTAAAGCACCCTCTGACTAAATGCGAGGCGGTTCTTGAAATGCAGCAGTTTAAGTAGGGGTTTTGGCAGGGTATGAACATCGGCTTGCATGGGCTCAGGTCGCGGTCATCAGGAGCCCAGCCATTGTGTCCTCGGGAGGAAGGGCATACGTCCCAACCACTGAGCATTGCCCAGGCCCCATAGACTCCTCCCTGGGAGGAGGATGATCAAGTATTTCATTTCTTTGCTTCGTTGGAAAGCCACAGTTGGAGTCCTCCTACCGTGACACTATGCAGGAGTGAGAATGGAAGGGGAGTGGTGTTAAAATAGCCAAGGCTCTCCAGGAAGTGGCCGGGCCAGCCCAGCAGGGCAGCCAGGCCTGGCAGAATTTGGAACCAGAGCTGTGGCATAGCTTGCGGTGGAGGGAGCTGGGATTTCCTAAGGGTGCATACGCACACGGCCCTGGACCCTGCGTCCTCCTAGACCCTTCTGCTCAATCTCTACCCGTTCTGTTGGGTTGTTTCTCCTTTTCTGTTGTTTTGTTACCTTTCTTTCCTTTCACCTGCCTCTTTTTTTCCTTTTGATTTTATAAATAATTTTAAAGCAAATTCTGATAGTCATGATATTTTATCCCCCACATAATTAATATGCACAGCTCACATATACAGTATTGTCTCCCATAACACCAGGACCCTTATTGTACCCAAACAAGTGATAGTCTGGCTCCTCCCCCGTGTGTGCCCAGGTGGAGTGAGGGCGAGGGTGAGGGCAAGGGTGAGGGCGAGGGCAAGTGTTGGGGCGAGGGTTGAGACTAGGGCTCTTTCTGCTGGAGCTTGCATGGCTGTGATCTAACACATCACAAGCAGTGGCCATGGCTTTGCAGGTAGCTTTCGGTCAGATCTGTCCCAGAGACCCTTTCTTCAGTTTTCCCCGCATGGGCTTGCTGCACATGGGCTCAGCTTCCTACAGAATTTCATATTCTAGAGCTGCCTGTCTGCTCCCTCCTGCCATCCTCTCATTTGTGTCTTTACCCCTCATGTTCCCTGAGGACTGCGCTGACTCCAGATTGGGCTGAAGTTCAACTTTTTTGGCGGGAGTTCTTCAGCATGACTTTAAGCTGGGCCAGTGAGGAGCTGCTCTGTGGATGCCCCTTGGCTGGTAGCGAGGGGGAGAATCCCTTCCGTTGCAACCTTCCTGACCCTGAAGGTGTCACTGGGCAGTCTTTGCCTAAAGCAGTTGGATTCGTAAGGTCTGCAAAAAGTGTTCTAATCTTATCGTCACTTTCACATCTATTAGCGGGGGCTTTATATCACAGAATTCTTTCCCTCACCAGTTTGGGCTACCTGGCTACCCTGAAGTACTATTTGTACAGGAAAAGCAGGATAAATGCTCATTTTTTTTCTTTTAATTGACAGATTTCTAGATAAGGAGCCAGTGCTTTGGGGAGGCTTTTTTTTTCTTCTCATTTTACAAACAGAGAAATCGAGAATCAAAGGCATCACATAAATTGCTCCAGACCCTAAAATGTTATGAAGGAGCAGAAGCGACATTTAATCCTCCACCTCCTGGCCCTAAATGTGTGTTTTACTTCCTCTAACTGAAGGTGCCCCTGCCCTGCAGCGCACACCAGCTGACAGCTGCCCTTGCAAGCATCTCCAGCGCAGGAGCGCTCAGCCTCACAGGCACGCAGGCCGCGTGGACTCGCGCATTCTCCAGAGATGAGCGTCATCCCAGGGGCTGGTGATGGGGAAGCTGGGAAAGCCAGAAGGCTCGGAAGTCATGGGGGAGGCTCAAAGGCCTGGCTGGGAGGAGCTTGGAGGTGTGGTGGAGCAGGTTGGTGCAGGGCCAAGGTAGAGTGGCCAAAATCCAGCTGCCCTCATCCCCCTCTTGCTGCCCTGTTTTCCTGGGCATAATTTAGGAGATTTTTACAACTCCACGGGTTTCCAGGCCTTTTCCCAAGATTGTCATCCAAGCACAGGATGCTTTCCCATCGCCCTCCATTTTCCACTCCTTCTGTCCTTAGTTAGAAACCAAGGGACTGAGGTGGTTGGGAAGGTCTCCAGTCTTCTTGGGCAGAAGTCCTGTCCTGGCCTCTGATGCCCCGCTATGAACCTTAAATAAAGATGGCCCACGCTCTGGTGGGCCTGACTCTAACTGAGGCGCCCGGGACCTCCACACTTGCATCTGCGGAGGGAAGATAGATGCCGTCGCTGTCCGGAACCAGCCCTAGGGAAAACGCCACGGCAGCACACAGAAGAGGGTGACGTTGGGCTCAGAGAATCCGGGTATCAGAGGTGACGGAAGGATGGACACTGTCCCATCATTCACAGTGGCCTCTGGCTGTGTTTATGTATGAGGGACATGGGCCCAGAGTGGCCCCGGGGGAGCTCCCTGTGGTCGTGGACACAGCCTGTATCTGTGCTGTGCAGTACGGAGGCTTCTCCACCCTGTGGTCACTGAACGCTTGGAATGTGGCAAATGCAGCTGAAAAACATAAATATAATTAATTGAAATCAAAATCAATGCTGTCATATGCAATTGAGGACTGCCATTCTAGGCAGTGGTGATCTGGCCATTGCTTTCTTAACTTTTCCTGTGTCCTAACAATATACACAAGTTGGAGCTACTATAAAGTGGTTCAAAAATTAAAGACACTACTGGGCATGGTGGCACAGCCCTATAATCCCAGCCCTCAGGAGGCTGAGGCAGGAGGACAGCCATGAGTTTGAGCACAGCCTGAGCTACAGAGTGAGTTCAAGGTCAGCCTGAATTGCATGGCAAGACCCTGTTTCAAAAAAAAAAAAAATTAAAGACACCAATTTTGTTCGCCTTTGGGATGCACTTTCCTCATGAAGTCAGTTTTGTTGTGGGTTAGGGACTCAAGCTTCCATACCCAAGGGCAGTTTTATTATGAGACCCACTTGAAGAAAAAATTAATTGTGCTCAAACTTTAATTTTTATAATTTGTATACACAATACTTTTGTGGTAAAGAGTGCAAAACAATGTCACCCTGTGTCTGTGAAGTGTGTAATTAGAGTGTGTCACTTTGACCACAGTGATACATTTTATGTTGGGTACATTTCACCACTTGTTATGGCTTGTGTCTAGAGGTCCCCCCAAAGCCTCACAGGCTCATAGACGGGGTTTTTCCAGGGCAGCTGGATCTAGGGTGTTCATGATGCTGGGATTAAGGGTGTGTGGAACTAAATGGCTTAGCATAGTCCTGGATGTGGATGAAGGGAGCCCCACCCTGGGTGTGGGTGGTACCAACCAATAGGCTTGTGGCCTGGATGGGATAAAAAGGGAGAGAAAGAAGGCTGCTGCTGTTGCTGCTGTTGCTGCTGCTGCTGCTGCTGCTGCTGCTGCTGCTGCCTTATGCCTGCCTGCCACGAACTAGTCCTCCGCGATGCCTCTCTGCCACGCTGCCCTGTCTTGGAGCAACCAACGCTGAACCTCTACACACTGTGAGCTGAAATAAACCTTTCTCCTTTAACTTGTGGGTGTCAGGTATTTTGTTTCAGCAATGAAAAAGTAATTAAGCCACCACCACAACATAATTTTGTGCTTGTCTTATTGTACTGGGCCTGATTTTAATCTGGTGTTGTTGGCACTTCTCACCACATAGGCTTTGCTGAGTGTCTGGTCCTGCTGGATCCTGCTGGGCTGTGCTTCTCCTTGCTGACCCACCTGCCCGAGAAGCCAGTCCTCCTCAGAGAAGGAGGAAGCTCTGTGCTCCTCAGCCTGCCTGGGCGCCGCCTCTGCCTGAAAATGGGCTCCACAGTTCCCAGGGTGATAATGGCATTAGGTGACCCCTGATGAGAGACTCAGGGCGACTCCCTCAGGTCGGACTCACACCCCGGCCCTCCTGAGCTCACAGCAAACCTAGAAGCACCGTCACATTTTGATGGGGCCCCAGAATGATATCGGGATTCCAGGAGCAAGGTCTCAGTGTGACCCTGAGGGTGGGCCCGGGTGCAGTGCTTTTGAGGTGGAAGGTGCCTCAGGAGTGGAGCATCCATGTGGCCCAGTTGGTGCTTACAGCTGGATATGGGGTGCGGGGACGGCTTCTAGGACAGGTAGCACAAGCACCAGGTAAGGCAGGTCCCTCCTCAGGGGCCCCTTCTGTCCCCACTGCCACTCTGTGTTCTTTCTCTGCCCCATCCAGAGGAATTTAGGGAAAGACATAGCTTTTCCTGCTACCTGCACCCCACCATCCTAGCATCTTTTATTTGAGCCTCCATGCTTTCATTGTCAAGTATCTTCTGTAAGGTTCAAAAATTGAACTACAGTACATCACACTGTGGTCAACCTTCGCAGTTGCTAAAATGCCAGGTCTTCAGGGAGCAGGAGATAAAGGCGCCTAAGGAACCTTTCTCCCATCCCAAGCCTCCATATCATGAGCACACAGGCCACTAGGACAAGCCCAGAATTCTGCTCCTAAGCGAGTCAGAGCCTCACCTCCTCAAGCAGCGCAGCCAGGGCCAGCCTGCTGCCAGTGGCTGTGTCGTCTTGGGGAGCTGCTTCCTTCATAGAGAATGGAATCTGGATAGAGTCTGGCTCTTAATATTCTGAAGCCGAAATAATGTCAATCAGTCCTAATGGGTCACTTTTTCTTCCCACTAAAGGGGAGATTTATAAAAATGTTATTTAGATGACTTTCATTCAGTATTGTGTTACAGAGAATACAAGAAACTGATCATGTTCTGCCGGCTTGACATATTCTCCAGTGATTTGCCTCACAAAAGGAGCGGTGTAATTTTTATGACTAAATTTTCAGAAACGTACTTCCTGGTTTCTAATTTGAGCCTCGCTAAAGATGAGAGGGATTACACCACAAATGTAGCTGGTTCTGGGCCAGGTGGGCTGGGATGACAGTCAGGTGCTGGGACTAGAGCTCCGAGGAGGTACGTCGGCTTTGAGAACAAAGTAACTGGCTTTCGTGTTAGGTTAAGCAAACACTTGAATAATTTAATTCTTGTTTTTGTCCTGCTATCAGAGTAAATGGGCTGATATTTAGGAGACCTTTAACATCTGAGTTAAAGGCCAAATACTAATACATTCGTGCTTAGTCTACCAAGGACAAACTTGATGGGTAATTGTTAAAGCCGGAGGAAATGTTGCTTCTCGGTCTCATCCACAGATTATCTGAGGTTGGAATAATCTCTGTCTCTACTCCATCATCACCCACATTATATTGTTTGATCTGAAGTGGACAACTCAAGGGGATTTCTGAATTTTTTGTCTAATTTTATTCCACATGGAGATCTTTAATTTAAGTGGAGAATTTTAACAAAATCTGCAAATACCAAGAAGATGCTAAAGCTGTCACGAAAGTGTTTAAAGATGATTGTTTGATTAATGAAACTATGTCTCACCCTGAAGCATGGGGTTTTTGAAGAACTTTTAGATGTGGAAAATTTAACCTGCTATAGAAAGAATTTATAGTTAATGACCAGATGCACCAAAGCTTCATTAAATAACCTGCTGGGAGAGGTCATCAGCGGACAGATGGAATTTCTATCCTTGCCAAACCTTTAGATCACATTTGGAGAAAACAGAGGCGGGACGATGAATAGCAAGGTTTGTAGGTAAGTGAATAAAACCGGGTGAATTACACCACATGGAAGGAACCAGTACGTGCTGCAGCCAACATGGAAATGGACAGAGGAGGGCAGTGAGAGTTCGGGTGGGCTGAGTCCTGGCTCTGTGAGATGCTCGAAGTAGGGGCTCACGGTGAAGGTGGTGTCAGGGCAGACACTGAGGAGCAAGACACTGGCCACGGGGCGAAGGCTTGGCAGTGGGGTGCACAGCAGCCTCGGGGAAGCGCTCCATGGTAGAGGTGATGTGAGCGCAGCACTGCAAAATGTGTTTTATTTGTAACAGACACATGTAAGAAAAGCATCTTTAAATGCTGAAGCTTCCAGCTCATTTTCATAGCTTCTCTTGGTGAATCTTGTGGTCATGTCACTGTCTTCCTGCAGGCTTGATGCTGGTAGATCTATACAAAGCCTGGTCTCATGTGTTCATCCGGCTCGGTGCGAAGGAAGATTGGTGATAAGAAGGAGAGGGCAGCATGCTTTGCCCAAGGGCCCTTTCTCACCGCATGTGAGAAAGGGTAGACACTGCGTTTGTGGAGGAGCACGGGAACCGTGAGCTGCTGAGCTGCTGAGCTGCTGAGCGGGGCCTCCCTCTGTGAGGAGGGGTACAGCAGCGCTTGTAGCAGGGACATAACGTGCTTTAAGGAGCGATGACTGGTTTCTGATTTTTTTATAAACTAGGTAGTAACTAGAGTTTAATTCTCTTCACTGAAACCTTAGGTTACTTTAATTGTACATATTCTTCCTTAAAATTTTTTATCTAGAAATTTTAACTAGAATTTTTTATCTGTTTTTATCTTTTGAAGTAGCATCCATTGACATAGATTTTATAGCATCTCTGTGATTAGGATAGAGATGTTATTCATCTAATTTTTCAATGAATTTAGTTGCCAGTAATAGTGTTTCTCCCTTTTAAAATGGCCTTACCCATATTTTTCTAGCCTTTTAAATGACAATATATATTTTTATATTATATATTTATATGTATAAATTATATATTCATATATATTAGATATAATTATATATTTTTTCTAACCTTTTTTTGTTATGCCAGTATTTCCTATCATAGCTTTCTGTCGTTTCCACCAAAACAGAGAATTCTTAATACATTTTTGCTATGCTTATTTCTTTTCCTGAAAAAATGAAACAGAAATGACTGGTGCCAACAGCCTCATGACAGGTTCATTTGCGCAGCCCCCGAGGGGAAGTGGGACCTTTCAGTGCACAGGTTTATGTTTTGAGGGGGAAAGGTGAGCTCAGGGATGGCTAACAGCCCTGATCAGTGCCAAACACAAAGCTGTTTCAGCCAAACTCCTCCTAAGAGTTTGTATCTGGCCCGCTCGCGGGGAACATGAATAAGGGCAGAGCAGTGATAGTTGACACTTTCAGGTCTGTAAATAAATACTTTGTACTTATGTATTTTAACACTCTAAACACTTGAGGGGTAATTTAAACATTGCTGTCTGATATATCGTGTGAATGGCCTGAATTTATGCATCGTTGTTTAAAAATGCAGGGAAAACTCTGGACTGTGTCTGCATAGGGTGCCTTAGGAGCTGTAGCCGGAGGGCTTGGGATGTCGCAAAGCCAGGCATTTCTGCTTAGTTTTCCTGGACGGCTCACCGAGGGCTGCTTGTCCTCATCTTCCCACTGTAAATAAGATCATGTCGTCAGGCGCTTTTCTGGACACTGGAGAATTGCTTTACGTCACCTTGGACATTTTACCTGGTGTTTGAAAGTATTTCCTAATTTTAAAGTGAGTCTTTTTTTAAGGAGCCTATTTTTATTATTTTCTTATGCCTGGCAGGAATTCTTCCTGGTGTGAAGGAAACAAAAGTCTCCGCATGCTGCCAAGTATGGGACGGATGAGTGGTGCACAAGTTCAGGAAAGGCTCTGCCCAGCAGGGGAAGCCCCGGGGCAGGCAGGACCCCGAGGGTCCCCTCAGGCGGGCTTCATTGTGTGTCCTCACGTAGACCCATTTTGGTTGTCTGCAAAGTGGTGGCCCACAAAGTGAGATCGGGTCTCAGCCGGGAGTGGGGAGCATCACTGCCAAGGCACAGAGCGGGTCCCGGAGGTGGAGCGTGGGGGAGCAGCCTGCCCCTCGCCCGGTCCCCTTCACTCTGTGTTCATGCCAGCCACCTGATGTGGCCCTGCTCTCTTCCCCCCTTGCGGTTCTGTTCGCCTGCAGACTCTCAGCGAGTGTCCAGTGTCAGCCTCGTTTTTTCAAAAGTTTTCGGTGCCAAGGTGTGACGGTGGCTGAGTGCTTCCAGCAGAGTCACCGACCCGAGTTCTGAGTCCAGCGCCTTGCTGTGAAGCAAAGACCGGCTTCACCTCACCTTAGTCTTTTTGTCTGTATGTCCAGCAACCTGCGAAGTTCTGGTGCCCAGCAGGTTTTCAGGGAAAGAAGTGTTGAATGGGGGAGCTGAATTGCTGGAGGAGAATCTATGTATCCAAACTGCAATGTAGCCCACAAGTGTGAAGTTAGTTCTTCAGATGCAAAATTCCGAGACACCCCCAAACACGCCTGGCCGCCTCCTGGCGATGCCAATCCCAGCCGCCCGTGGAGAGGCCCTGGACACAGGGAGCAGAGTTCCGAGGCCACCCCGCAGCCACTTCTGCCCTCCTGAGATGAAACTCATTCTGTGGGGAGGAGTACAGAGATCTTTTCACCTCTGACTGATTGAAAGCGATAGTGTCTGGAACTATTTTTGAGAATAATTTAGATCTACAGGGAAAAAAATAACATGTGTTTCTTCTGAGCATGGCTTTTCCATTTTCCTACTGGGCTCTTCACTATTGTTTTGTCTGATGCAGTTTTTATGTGTGTTATTCCAGACGTGGTCCTACCACAAGCATCTTTAAACCAGACATTAATAGCATAGTTCACAGTCATTACTGTCAGTGCTCAAACACAAATGCTGCGTTTGTGTTTGCAGAGCTACACATCAGATGTTAATTAAGTGCATTTGGCTTTTTTTTTCTGCTTAAACAATCTGGCAAAAGGGTTTGCATCTATATCAGTTCACCATAAGGGCTCACATGTCTGAATCACCAGCCATACAATATATGACAGATACAGGGTTTCCACACCAGAGAGCTCTTGCAATAGTCACGAATGTCAGGCCCGTTATAGTTCCCTGTGAAATAAAGCAACTGAGTCCCAGTTTCTTTTTCTTTTCGATAAAAAGGACTTAGGAGTAAAACCCAGTATTCAGCATGATGTATTTTTCATTAAAGAGTGCATGGAAAGTGCAGTCAGAGTGGAGATTTCTGCCTTGTTCCCAGCTTGCTTTAGAGCGTTGTTGTTACCGCCATGCTGGGGTCGCTGGAGTCCCAGCCCTGCAGCAGGAGTCCCTCCTGCCTCTGAGTAGCGCCAGGCTGCGGGCGGCAGGACGAGGGAGCCACGAACTGAGAAATGCGTTTGCACCTCAGGTTTCTAATCTTAGAGCAAAAAGTGGAAAGATTTTAATTCTCTGACATTTAACTAGAAACCTGATTTTCTGGGATTAATTATCTCTCTCGTTTAAAATACCTTCTTAGTAGGTTTAAATTAACATTAAAAAAATCAAGTTCAGCATTTAAATAAGGTCAACGGGACTGCCGGATTTAAACACAGGATTTGATTCTGTATAATTGGATGACCATATTGGTTTGGGCTTGGAAGGACTAAACGGAGGAAGTTGGAAAAGCAAGAATTTGGACAGAAAGAGAAATTTTCTTCTGCTGCTTTCTTGCTCTCCCTCCTCCCCCGAGAGAACTGGGTTGTGGCCTCCTAACCCCTCCGAGGGGCCCCGGTCCGGACGAGGCCAGAGACCGCTCAGGTTCGGTGACTGTCCCCGCTGTGTGCTGATGGAGACATAGCACTGCAACCAAGCCGCGCGGCTGCGTAGCAAAGCGCCGCAGACTGCGAGGCCTGCACAGCGAGCGCGCGCGGAAACACAGGTCGCCCGTGCTGGTGACGTCTGATTAAAAGGAATTTTCAAACTTATGTCTGATGTTTAGCTTCGTTTCCCCAGTAGGTAACTGACCTTAAAGTACGCTGTTGGAGGGACTGTGAAAACGGTTCCTTTTATTCCAGGACGCTGGGGTGACCGTGCAAGTGCCTGGCAGCACATGCGTTTACGGGTTCGTTTTGGGCAGCACATGCGTTTACTGGCGGGAATGATCGACTGTGGAAATCCTACTAAAAAGGGGAGGGTAGTTGGATACATAGTGGTAAAAGATGCCTTGGACTTGCTGGGCGGACTCCAGAGGAGTAGCGTCAGCCTGGGCTGGGAGCCCTGGGGCCAGGTGAAGGGACATCTTTTGAAAGTGACTTGCTCCCTGAGTGGTGACTTCGCAGTGAACATGTGACTGCGAAGTGTGTGTTGGTGTTCCTGGCGTGGTGCCGCCAGGCCCAAGAGGACGTGCGGCAGACCGGGGCTGTGTCTCCACCACCAGTTGTGGCGGTGTTACCCAGGGTGTGGGTGCACTGTCAGCGGAGCCCAGAGAGCCAGCTTCGCCTGGAGAGACACTGCCAGGTTCAAGCCCAGGCAGGGCGCGTGCAGCAGCCCTCAGGGAGTGGTGCAACTCCTAACATCATTGAGGGGGACGGGAGAGAAAAACCATTCCTGGATGTTTTCCGGTAATGAATAGCATGGGCAAAAAAAAAGTCCCAGCTGGACTCAAATGGTAAAACCGATATAATTCCCAAAGATATTTAGAGTCAGCGATTGGTGCATAACATTATGAGAGAGAGAGAGATGCACTGACTGCTAGGAAATTTAATTTTTATGAAATCAGCATTACAGGGAAATACTGTAATCTGATTCATTCCTGCAGAATTCCCAGTAGGAAGGGGCCGGCCCTGGGAGCTGAAATGCTTCATTATATCCATGTGTGGGAAAGGATGAGATGTGGTTTCCGCGCGGATTTTCTGCGCAACATCTAGTCTGAGAGTACATGGGCGGGGCGGCGGCCCTGGAGCGCGGTGCTCCGGGGACGGAGACCCAAAGCACCTCTGGGTGGGCACTGACGTGGCCCTGAAAGCAGCAGGAGCAGCGGCGGCAGAGGAAGGGAGCTGGATCTGTGCTAAGGAGGGGTGCAGGTTGGAGACCAGGCTGGGCCTCCACTTCCATCAATCCCTGGTCAACTTTGCTTTAGACATGTAAGGTTCCCCCAAGACCAGGAAACTGCAAGCCTCAGCTTTTTATACCAATGCTAATTTAACCAAGTTGTCCAGCTCATCACGTAAACTATAATTAGAGCTCAGCTGTTTCTGTAACGTGAGCTACACCAGCCCCAAGGCATCGAAAAGCGGGACGCTGGCCCCCAGCTGTACGGTAACGGTCTGCTCGGCAGTGGCAGCCCGGTCTCTTGGGGAGCAGGGCATGTGTCCAGGAGTGGTGCTGCACACCATTAATCCAGCACTGGGGAGGCTGAGGCAGAAGGATTGCCTACTATGTTGTGAGTTCAAAGCAGCCTGGACTACTTAGAAAGACCCTATCTCTAAGGAATGAGAGACAGGGAGAGAGAAGTTGGGGAGAGAGAGAGAGAAAGAGAGAGAATATGCAGGAAAGAGGCGCCTCCGCAGGCGCCTTCAGTGAGAGAAGGGCGTGAGGTACCGAACTGGCACCATCGCAAGCCGCCCGCGTCTCTCTGTCCTCCCCAGTGCCCAGGCTGGTCGTTCCTCTAACTCACGGGCGGCCGCGGATCCTGTCCCTCTGGGATTAACCTGATTCAGTGCTGGTGTGTTTGGGGCCGAGGCGTGGGTGCATGGGCGCCTGCTCCTGTCCGAGCTCCGGGCCTGGCTGTGGGTGAGGGCCGAGCCCCACGGCCACTGCCAGGCCTTCCAGGGCGCTTTCTTTTCCCCACGGGCTGTGGAGAGCCTGGGTTCTCCTGACTTCTTGAACAAATATCCCTCAGGTAGTTCTAAAGTAGATGAAACTTTGACTTGTAGCTTAGTATCTCTTAATATCTCTTTTATTTAAAACAGTGCCCTTTGGCAAATCCTGGCGTTGGCGGTGAGGAGCATCTGTATTATTGTAAAATCACACCCAGGGCAGGGAACTCCTGCAGGATAGTCTCACTTGGCTTGCCGAGGATGCTCTAGAGTGACCGAGCTGTCTGTGCGGCCGGGACGTGCTGCAGGGTCTCCGGAGTCGCAGCACCTGTCTGTGGGAAAGCAGGCACCAGTGCCATGCTGTGCAACTGACGCCTCTCCCCACGGAGCGGGCACCGAGAGGCTGTGACGCAGAGCATTTGAAGAGTGAGAAACTCCGATGCCTCCGAAGACTCTTACTGCCTGGTTTACGGCCTCCTCAGGAACCACAATCCTCATGAGTCTCCTCATGGTGCAGAGGCTTGGTGAACTGGGGCCTTCGAGAGAGCACCAGGTGGATTGACACCCAGGAACGCAGGAGCTGCTATCCAGGAAAGCACTGGGGCTCTGCCCAGTTCGGGAAGCATTTGCACATGGTCTGCTCTATGGCTTCATCGAAATTCTAAGGGAAAACATCAGTTGTTTCAAAGTTTTGTTTCAGCCAATGAAGAGAGGAAGGTACACAGAGCTCGGGAGCTCCTGTGAATTGCAAGCGTTTTGTTACAGTAAGTGCATCGATGGCCTGTGACCACCCGGACGCTCTCAGTCCTTGCTCAAACTCGGTAGCAGGTCCTTACGGCAAGGCTGCCGAACCGGCGGTTCTCGAGGGGAAACTGAGCAGGGACGTGCTTGCGTTTTCCTGACTCTGTATTCCCAACTCTGTATTCCCAGGTTCTGTGTTCAACTCTCGCTTGTTTTGAGTAACTATTCTTTTAAAACATGTACTTCAAAAATTAAGTACTAACATCAAGCAAATAAAAGGTGTCAAGGATTGCTGCTTTTAGGGTGACCTGCTCCTAGTCCCAGAAAACACTCGGAAACATCCTCAACATTTGCCCAGGGAGATGGCCTCGGGTGTTGGGGGCGGATCAAGGGAGTGCTGGTCCTTCTTGGAATTTAAGCGGCAAGTTGGATCTGCTATTTAGCAAGAGAAAGATATTGGTGGAAGAATCAGCATGGCAGCGCCTCGCTTCACGCACTTAATTCTTCCCATGATTCTGGCTGGAAATTGAACTGAACGAGAACTGAATCAAGTTTCCTGGTTTGTAACCAGAACTGTGAAAAAGAATTAAGTGCGTGGACTGAGGCACCACTGCATTTGAAATAAATTCATACATGCATCCTTTTTATGAAACAAAAGAAGCTATCTGTTGATTCTGACAATTTTATGTGAATGTTTAGCATTTATGTTGCTTTAGTACTTTCTATCCACAAAAACAGAGAAATGTATTTTCTACTAATTTTCTTTAGATAGAAAGATTATAAGCTTCTATAAAAAGAGTACATGTAAGTTCATCTCAAGAAATTAAAAATAAACAGATAAGAGGTTGAGCTCTACCTTTCTGTAGGACCAATGACCTAGCCTGATATTTTTAACTTATCTTGGTCCGTCCAGCCTCAGTGCATTTACTCTGCTCCATGCAGGCGATGTGTGGGAGCCTCCTCCTCCCGGCCCATAGAAGACACGGATGATGGGAGACCATGGCTAGGCGTGTGCTGCGTGGAGACGCCAGGCCAGCGTCTCAGTCCCCGGGAGCCAGGGTCTGCTGTGCAGAGCTGAGGCCGGCAGAGAGAGCCGTGCTCCAGGCTGGCAGGCACAGACCCATCCCAGGTCCTCAGTCCTGTACGCACAAAGTGGGGAAACGATGCCTGTGTGCCTGGGGTGTTTGGGGATGTTTGTGAGCTGTGGTGTGAAGATGAGAAGCTGTCTTAGTTACTTCTGTCGCTGCTGAGACAAAATACCCAAAACCACAGTAAAAGGAGGACAGGTTTATTCAGCTCACAGTCTGCAGAGGTTTGCCTTCATAGTCAGCTGGCTCCAAGGTGGGGTGGGATGGCAGAGGAGAAACAGACCATGGTGGGCAGAAGCAGCAGAGCAGCAAAGTCATAAAGTAGCAAAGAAGCAGCAGCAGCGAGCGATGCTAGCAGCCCTCTTTCTGTCCCTTTTATTCTATCCAGGTTACAGGCCCTTCGGGCTGGTAGCACTCACACCAGCTAGGCTTTCCCATTACCCACACCCAGAACTCTGCCAAACCAATCAGTGGGCTTAATTAGGCCTCACACACTCTTGATCCCAGCATCCCACACCCCACCTCTGAAAAGCCCACCTGTGACCCCATGACCCCCGGGGGGGGCAGCTGGACACAGCCTCGGCAGTGGATGTCTATGCACGGTAGTGTGAAAGTGAGTGTGTGTTCGTGTGCTGCAGTGTAAGGATGAACCACACCCTTAGCAGCCCGAGTCCAGGCCGATTCCAGAACTTTGCTTCGGTGTTGGGAATCGACAGATGAGCGGGTAAAGCCCGTGACACTGAGGGTCGAGTCCGGGCTGTAGGAGGGCTGATTCCTTTGCCAGTAACCTGTTACTTCTCAGGTTCCCATCAGTGTGGGCTTCGGGCTCAGCTCATTCGGAACCAGACAGCTACTGGAGAGACGCACCATTTCCGTGTTTGTTTGTTGGTTTATTTTGCAGTACTCAGGGTTGAATCCAGGCCTCGTGCCTATGAGGTACGCCCTCTACCCAGCTACCCCTCCGGCTCCTCTTGAAAAATTTGAGATAGGGTCTCACTAAGCTGCCGAGGATGGCCATAACTTTCAATCCTCCTGCCTCAGCCTCTAAGTGGCTGGGATTATAGATATGAGCCAGTGCATGGGGCTTATTTGACTGTTTGAGGATGAAAAAGCTCTGGAGAAGGATGAGCAGGTTGGGCCGCAATATGAACGTACCTGATGAAACCGAGTTGCACAGGTAAAAGTCTGCAAAAGGATAAATTTCACACTATGTATATTTTACCACAGTTAAAAAACAACAAAATGTATTTGTTCCCAAAAGTCAGGAAAAAGCAAAACTCAAACGTCTGAATAAGACGTTCACTCCATTCATAGTCTCTAAATCAATGCTGGTGGATTTCTAATAGCCACGAATGCACACAGCATGCGAGCACTTGTGTTTCCTTTTGAAATCTGCTACAATGGACTCTGGTGCTGTGTGCAGGTGAAGCTTAGTTAGCAGCTTAAAACGGTCGATCGCGTTTGGCCTTTGGTCCAGCTTTCCACTTCAGAGCACGGGTGACTGCTGTCAGCACACACCTCTCACCACGCCTCCAGCTCCCCTCCCTTCTCCGCGATCCTGCTGCCCGCCTCCCGTGGGCCATGCTCGGTGCCTTAGGAAGTTCAGCCGGCTGCAAGGGCTGTGGTTTTGCCGGAGGGTGGGTGCGCCAGCGGCAGGGTCTGTGTTGTCTGGGAAGCAGCTCTGTGGCCGGCAAGGACCGCTCCAGGGGAGGCCCCCGGGGGCCCTGTCGTCTGTGGGCTGGACACGCAGTGTGGTTCCCTGTCAGCGCTCTTGGGCTCTGTCTGCACCGGGAGCCTGCGGGTCCCAGGACAGGGTGCCCGCGGCCACTCTGAGAGGCTCCTGGACTCGGCTGTTTGCACGGCCCAGCTGGGACTGTGCTCAGGCCGGAGAGCCATGGCGCCAGGTGAGCGTGTGTGCGGCTCCCGGCCCGAGGGTCACGGGTAAGAGGACCGCGCTCTCCCACAGAAAGGCAGGAGGAGACCCCTTGGAAAGCGCGGCGTTGGACAGCTCTGCTAGGCTCTTTTGTCCCTAGTCGCAGATGAAGTGAGATGAGCTAAAATGTGAAAAACAGAACTAAATGGGTGAGTTTCTTTCCCCTTTGGGGGACCAGTTTCTCTAAGTTGCCCACGCTGGCCTCAAACTTGTGATCCTCCTGCCTCAGCCTCCCAAGGAACTGAGGTTACAGGTGTGTGCCACTGCACCTGGCTTCTTCTACATTTTTCATGCTGTGTGACACCAGCCTTTGGTCTCTCAGCTGCATGTACCCTCCCTCCTCTGCTCTCTGACCCTGGGACCGGCAGGGGTGCCCACCCCCACCTTCTGCACCTCCCCCTAGCCCATTTGCCTCACTGAGGAAACCCTGCCTGCACCAGGAGCAGGTCTCACTATGTCGAGCCTGGCCTCAAACTCACAGCCATCTCCTGCCTCAGCCTCCTGAGTGCCGGAGTGCTGGGATGACAGGCATGTGCTACCACGCCCAGCCTCACTCCTGTGTTTTAGAACAGAAGGAAGATAATCAGTACGGTCCAAGCGAGAAAGCCTGAGTGAACTTCGGCTCCGCCATGTTCATCTCACTGGCACGGCCTTGGGGTCAAGCACCGTCAGACACGCATTTGGCAGCCTCTGGAGCGTGACTGGAAAGCAGGACCCCTCTCCCCCGTGGGTCCCCCAGGCGCCCCTCCCTCCCTCCCTCCCGCTCCAACCCTGAACAGCGCCCCTCCCCGGGCCGGCGGCTCTGGAGCTCTGGCCAGCCTGGGCCCTATGCAGTCCTGTGGCTGCTCGGGGCCTGGCCCCTCTGTCCAGCCCCGGCCCCTCCCTGGCCCTGCCCTCCTCGCCCCTCTTCGGTGTCCCCCTGCTCTGTGTTTTGCAGTCACCCCAGGCTGAGCTGCTGCCTGTGGCTCTGGCTGCAGCTGGAGACCCACTGGCCTCTCCTCCCTGTGGGTTCTGCCCTGCTTGCCTGGCCTGGGGGTCAGGGTGACGGCAGAGCCCACACTGGCTCCTCCCAGCGGGGTGCCCTGGGTGGAGCCACACGTTTGTGCGCATTCCTGGGGAGGTTGCTGGAATCGTGCGCCCCTCCAGCCCGAGCCGAGCGGGCTGCAGGGCCCAGACTGGCCCTGCGGGTTGCAGTCCAGGAGGAGAGCTGCCCTGACTGGCAGGCGTGGCGCTGGAGTGTGCACCGGCACCCCAGAGCACCCAGCCAGCCTACCATGTGGACTCGCTGGTTGTTTCTTTTTTGAGTTCCCAGTCTCACGTTTTATGCAATTAGACTGTCCGCCTCTGCATGTGAGTAATGGCAGGGCTGTGCCAGTTTCTCTTATTTGGTTGCTAACTGGACTGTAGAGTCCCTGAGGATAAAACTTCATCCTGGAGAGACCGTCAGATTGTCCAGTACCTCTTACCTTTCAACTGACCATCCCCCTAATGGTCCTTAGGCTTGCAGCATCTTCACTCTCGTCAAAGACTTTCCAAGTCCCAAATGATGTGTTCAGAGCCCCCAGAAAGATGCTGGTGAGGCTTGCGAAGGGCGGCATTCTAGGCACATTTTGTGGAATGGACTGCACCTCCCGCCTCTGCTTGTCCCCCTTCCTCACTGGCGAGCAGCAGCTGGAGCAGTGGAAGCAGGTCTGGCCGGGGCCATGACACCGCAGCTGCGAAGTTCTGAACACGTTTCAAGATGAGACTGATGCTTCCCCTTTGCCTGGGCCCCCCGAGAGACGTGGCTGGTTCTGGGAGTGGCTGTGCACATTTTTGGACCAGATAAAGGGGAAGTTGCCTGAGGGTAATGGGATTTCATAGGGTATTTGTGTGGTTTGCAGTCTCTTCTGCGTGTCGCTCAATTCTTCCAGCTCCCATGTGGCAGCAGCTGCTTCCAGGAACCCTCCTATCACCTGTGGACACTCAGCAGGGGTGAGGTGAGCAGAGCTGAGGGTGCCCAGGGAGTGGAGGAGAAGGAGGTTGCAAAATATGCACCAGGACCCAGCCAGTGTGAGATCTTGCATTTATAATTCTTTTTGTTTGTTTGTTTGTTTTTGTTTTTGTTTTTTTTTTTACCAGGAATTGAACTCACAGCCTTGTGCTTGCCAGGCAGGCGCAGTGTCACTGAGCTATATTCCCAGGTCTCTTTCTCCATTTAATTCGTAGTATTCCCCATCCACAAGAGCCTCTGTGCTGCAGGGAGCTCCGTCCCTGTGAACTGAGTCATCATGCAATTATAAATATGCTGAATTATCTCTTTCTTCACCACGGTCATATGAAATGGAGCTGACCAGAAGTCTTGTCTTAAAAATAAATCTGGTAAAAAGACAAAGCACAAGTATATCTGAGTGGGAAGCTGCACCTCAAACGTTAAATTACTAACCAGGAGCTACCAACCATTCTAGAAAGATAAATTTGCTTTACATTTTCTTTAAAATGATAAATCGCAAACCGTTGTTATCTGAGTAGGTGATCACGTTTCTTAAAGGTGGTGCTTGTAACCGTACATGTTGCAGCTTTAGCAAACCTGCTTGGTCCCTGAATGCCAAGTGGTCAAGCCCGCGTCACCTGTCCCAGCCCTGGTGACCTCGCTCTGGGGCCGGCCCTGCTCCCCCAGGGTGGGGCAGGAGCCGAGCTCAGGGAAGCTTCCTTCCTGGGGTCGGACATCTGTGGCTGCAGGACCACGTCCTGTCTGGACCTCTCCCCTTGTTGTGTCCAATGCAGGTCTCTGAGGCGGGGGCTAGAGCTCCCCCAGAATGACCCTCTGCCTCTGTTCGGGTCCTTGCCTGCCTCTGGTGACGAATGGAGAAGCAGGGCTCTTAGTGAGAAGTGGGGGTGTCAAGCCTGGGATGGTGGGAACTGGAAGCTCATTTGAAGTGTGGCAAACGCAGGGGAAGAGCAGGGGCGAGGTGCTGCAGGGCGGTGGCATCTCACTTGGGGTGCCGTGAGCGTGAGATGCGCCCACACTCACAGGGGCAAATTGTGGTGTGCATCGGTGTGGGCTGGGTGTCAGGGGCTTAGCCTTCGTTTCTGGGGCGGGCACGGGGTCGGCGCACAGCAAATGTGGGTGACATGGTTGTAAGGACACAGTGGGGTACACTTTCTTGAGCACGTGGTACCCAGGCGAGCACGCGTCCTGGGTGTTTCGTGTCCCTCGAATCTGCCCCTGCTCCCACATCTGCCGCGCTCTCCAGCTCCTGAGTGGCAGTGTTGCGGTATCCTCTGAGGAGTCCTCTGGGGCCATAGCCGAGCTCCGCCACACCAACCTCCCTCTGCGCTCACGTCACTGCTACCCAGCTTCTGAGGTGTGGTCCTGGGTAGGCTTTTCAGTACAGACTGGGTGCCAAGTCCTGTGGGCAGTGGAGGTCAGAGGCCTTGCAGAAAGCTCCTTGCTTCAAAGTCTCTCACCTTCCCTGATGAGAGAGGAAGAGTCTGGGAAGTGGCGGAGCATCTGGAATTGACCCCAAGAATGCAAGGGTGGTGCGGTGGGTAGTGCAGTCGCCCAGGGCACTTTCTGGGTATCAGCTCCC
Source organism: Chinchilla lanigera (assembly GCF_000276665.1). Taxonomy (NCBI): domain Eukaryota; kingdom Metazoa; phylum Chordata; class Mammalia; order Rodentia; family Chinchillidae; genus Chinchilla; species Chinchilla lanigera. The sequence continues at coordinate 1,449,228 of NW_004955403.1, forward strand.
CGGGGAGGTGCTCAGGCTGCGGAGTGCTGCATTTTCATAAACCAAAGCATCTTGGAGTGGGGACACCTGTGTTCAATTTCCCTGGAATGCACAACCGAATTCTTTCATACGCCTCTTTCAGATGAGGTTTTCTGGATGACACCGCCTGGGAAATGTCACTGTGATTAAAGTAAATGTTCAGCTGGGTGAGCACGGGGAGCCTGTCGGGGTTTCCCTAAGTCGCCGCATCCTACAGAGAGGACGCGCTGCTCCGGGCGGGGGCCTTGAGAGCCGGACGTGATGCCTGGCGCAGCACCGGCTCAGTGGCAGTGTGTGGCCCACTGAGCTCTGAAGGGCTTTGTGTATTTTCTTTTTCTTACCACTGGGCTATTTTTTTTTTTCCTTTTCCAGTTTATTTTGACACTAAGAAGAAAATATATAAAAATAAAAACTCAGCTTGATGATTGCCAAGTTTTTCTTTCAAACTTAGGAAAGAAACCAGTTGTTGAAAAAATGTGATGAATGCGCCCTTTGTTTTCATCTTAGTGTTGTGCAGGAGGGTGCAGTGCTGGGCCGAGGCCAGGCGCCCGCAGGGGAACGCAGGACGTGCCGGCCTGGGGACCAGGGTCCCAGGCTGTTGGCCCTCTCTCCTGTGGAGTCCACACCCGTGTGCTCTCAGCACTCGCTGTGTTGCTGGGGCCTGCGGGGCTTTCGGTATCGAGGCTGTGATTCCCAGGTCCCCAGCCACAGGGACCGTGGGCTGGGGCAGCGGGCAGAGTGAGTGCGAAGGCAGAGCCGGAGGTGGTAGCACCTCCATCCTGTACCAGCGCCTTGTCCCCAGACGCTGCAGGGACCTGGGGAAGCTGCCCCAAAGAAGTCCTCCCTGGTCTCTGTCATCTATGCTGGACCCGGGTGGAAGGAGGGTGTGGAGTCGCCACACCCTTGGAAGGCAGTGAGGGAAAGGTCCCCAGGGCCTTTACACACCCACGTTTCTGCTGCCCAGTTCGACTGAAAAATCGCCCCAAGGACACAGGTGTGGGTCCCCTGCCACCCCAGCCAGGCCCTCCCTGGACAATTTCCACACCTCGGTCGAAGTGTTGACCTCCTTCATTATAAATTCTGTCCACAACGGTGTTTTGCACTAGACGACGAGCTCTTCGAGAACAGAGACCGTTCTATGCTCCTTTGTAATTCCAATGCTCCTTTGTAATTCCAATGCTCAGGAAATCTTTGTTGAATGAATTAACGTACAAATAGCTGACTCCAAGCCGTGGGGTAGGGTTGGAATCAGACAGCTCTCTTCCAGGGGTGGGTAATTTGATCATTTATCAGCCGATTTGAGGTTTGGGTACATGACAGCAGGTCCAGTTAAAAAAGGGGACCAGAAGGGGACTTGCGGGGAACAGAAGGATCAACTGATCTTCAGTGAGGACAGGGACACCAGAATTCCTCAGAAGACAGACAGGAAGTGACGCCAGCTTCCTGTGGGACACTGGGGGGACGCAAGTTTCTTGGCGCTCCTCCTGGCCCTCCTGTGGCCGGCCTCTGAGCATCGGGCTGCTGAAACGCTCCACGATCCGCTCGTGCATGCTTTAGGCAAAAATGCTGCCAGGTTCCGTGGCTACCAGATTGGAACTTCTCTGCTCCATTCAGTTAATTGAGCTGCGCTGAAGCCGTGGTAATTTATTCCGCGGCATCTTTCTGTGCAAACCATTCCAGGCTGAGGAAGTGACTTTGCCGCATTCCTCCAACACTCGAGATGCAGAATTCGTGTTTTGGAAAACACTAGTGAGTCAGTGTCCTCAAATGTAATCAATAAAAGACCGGCACCATCACCGGCTTCTCATTAACGCGCTCTGACTCGACTCCTGTTATTGCTTCTTACGTGTTTACAGTATCTCATTCTTTCCTGGATTCTGGATTTTCGCACCATATGGCCACATCTTTAAGTCATTTTTCAGCTGCTCTATTAAATAGTAAAATGAGATTCAGAGCAGATTTCTTTGATTTTAAAATAGCATTTTGAGTGTGTGACTTTTTTTGTACATAAAAAAAGAATTAAGGCTCTCAAAAGCATGAAATTTCAGGTATTCCTCCACAGACAGGGTGATATGTAGCTTTTACTTGCTTAGGATAAGTATATGTTTATCTCAGGGAATCTCACCCTCTGTATAAATTGATCCATTCATCTTGCACACTGAAATTCATTTCTACTTAAGTAAGATTTAGCCTCCACTACTGCTAATGAGCATAGGTTGAAAATGAAATTGAAAGTATATCTTGTAACTATTCAGTTATTTCTCATTAGAAATGATTGCATAGCTGTGAGCATATGTATTACATGTCAATGACGTGCTGTAGCTGAGGCCGGGGTTTGTGGTTTAATGATATAAATGGTAGGATTCCTTTTTGCTTTGTTAGCCTTCTTTCTGCTCTCCTTCTTGGTGACTGCTTGCCAAGGAGCGCAGGCGAGAGAGTGTTGTAGCATTTAGCTCTCACAGTTCAGAGTTGGCCGAGGCGGGCAGAGGCATCGGCTCCCGGAGTGTTACGCAGCTTCCTTTGAAAACAGCTGGTGCTAAGGGGCTGTTTTCTGAGCCAGTGTGGACGTTTTGCTGTGGGCTGATCGAGATTCCTCACTTTGGAAGAAGATAGTGCTTAACAAAAGGAAACCACTGCCTGAATGAGCTCCGTGACACAAGTACTTTGCCATCGATCCCAATTTTAGCAGCAGGAGCTGTGTCAATCACAATTAATCAGCTTATGCGTGTGGTTTGTAATCTTCAATTATCCATTAAAATCTGGGCATCAACTTTGAGAAGTGACCTCGAGTTGATTGCTTGAAGTTAAAACCCTGTGCATTCATCATCCGGGTCAATTGTCTCTTAACTGTAATCCAATAAAGCCAACTTCAGGGTGTAAGATGCACGTTGTAAACGCAGTTCACACATTTTAACTGCAACTACCGTTCTGCTTGCTGGGAAATATGCTTCAGTTGGAGATAAGTCCACCCAGTGTGTATATTTGGATGGCTATCAGTATTATTGAGTTCACTATTTAATGATACATGGGAAAATAGTAATTTGGAGCAACTACTCTAAATAGAGCTAAAATCCCGCTTTCTCTTGAATTATCCTGGTATTATTCATTAATATTGTCTCCATGACAAACTTATACAAGATTTTTAAGTAAGTCATAGAAAAGTAAAATATTACTTCTAATCCTGTTTAAAATCTAAAGTCACAGTAATATTCTCATGCTCTGCTGCGGCGTGGCAAACCTGGTGGTGCGAGTGCTGTGGCCGTTTGTATCACTGGAAGCTCTAAGTTCGCCTCCTCCCTGCTCTGTGGGATCTGCTAACATCCTGAGTCCCTGGGAGACAGATGGTATTTTCCAAGGCACCGTGCACCACTTCTAGGAGACACTGTTTCCACGTAGCAAAAACTACCAGCCCTCAACACCGACTAAAGGGAGTGGTGAGGGGAAATTCTATAGATATGGTTGCTTTTTCCTAGGAACTTGAAATCAGAAGAGACGACAGTAACCTAAAGATACGAACGACAGTGTGATGTAGAGAATACGCCCAGCGGAACAACATTCCTCAGACTCTGCTTTGTCACTTTCAGCTGCAGGCCAGCCCCGGACATCCCTCCTCCTGAAGGAGACCCAGCAGGGCACGTGCAAGACGTGCCAGCCTTCTCGTGTCTCTGGCCACTCCCTGGTGGGCGGCAGCGTACTCTTGAGAAAGTTACCCACTCAGTACATATTTATTGAGAACCCACCGTGTGCCAGGCAGCTTGCTTTCCAGATGAGAATGCTGTTGATAAACAAGTCAGTGGAAATGTGCTTGGGTGACGTTAGTGCCATGTAGGATGTGAAGGAGGACCCGCAGGACGTCGCTGTAAGCTGCTCAGAAGGCCTGTGCTGGTGAGATGCCGCTGAGCGAGACAGGGTGGACAGACAGAGAGTGCTGTGCTGGGAGAAGGAAGCCAGCTGGGTGGCTGAGGTAAACCACGCACAACTCTTCTCTTGGTGCTTGTGTTCCGCTGTTGACTCAATCTGGCCTCATTGGGTTGGAGACGATGGACATCATTACTGGTCGCAGGACCCCTTCTCCATCCGGTGCCAGGCTGGAAACAACTCCAGCAACTACCAACTCTGAGCGCCTGTGTGCCAGGCTCTGGGCGGGGCATTGCGCAGTCGTCAGGTGAAAATTATTGCTCTCTTTTCTCTGCAAACATCCACGCTCCACGGACACTAAGTGACGACCTTGGGGCTTTGCTTGTTGGAGCCAGGGTGGGACCTCGCTGGCTGACTCCAGAGTGCCTGTGTATCACGGCCCCCCAAGAGCACAGCATCTGGGGGACAGCCAGGTGGCTGATCGTAGATGGGCTCCAACAGCGGCCCCGTGGTTGTGCTCAGCTGACTGAGAAAGGTGGAGCTGTCTGCTAGGAAGAGCCCAGGAGCAAAGGCCTGGCCCTGGGCAGTCACTGAAGGCTACGGTTTCTGCCACAGAGAAGAGGGAACGCGCTGCTACTGGTCAGTTTGGAGTCTTTGGTCCCTGGGTGCCACCCCCATCCTCCTTTCTCCCCTCTCGTGAGGAATACTTGCTTTGGCCACAATGATTGCTTATTTTTAAACTTTTTGTAGTTTGTTAGGAATGCTAATTCTCCTATCCTACAAATACGCAGCCCGCTATTATGAATAAAACTCACCCACTTCCCCTAAGAGCACTAGAAATTTATTAAAAATGTGCCAGCATTCAATTTTTCAGCATCTGTTCTCCAACAGATAGTGCTGATAAGCGTAACACCCACTGCTGGCCTTCCAGATCTCCGCAGTTTCTCAGGACATCTGTATTTTCAATGATGAAACTTGGCCTGTTTCTATCCACCTAAGGCAAGTCAGAGTTCGCTGGGTGCTGGCTCATTTGGACGTCGCTGTACGGAAAAGTGGTTGTCCACTGGGATAATTAGAGACCCAGGTCTCCCTTGTTATATCAGTGCTTTCTGTAAAGCTTTGGCTCTACACTTTGAACTAACCTGTGCGGGGGGAAAAAAATAATAACAGAGCAAAGCATGCCTATAACGAGTATCTGTTAAAATAATAGCAGTGGAAAGAAGCTAAAGTGTAATGCAGCACAGGAGTTTTCTGTCAGCCTACAGCAGATCCGCGGGGCACTGCTCCGGGGCTTGGCTTGAGGTGGAGGCCATGTGTTGGGGAGGGATTCCCAGACCGCCTGGACCTGGCTCTCCCTCACGTGTGCTGCGCACTGACCCCAGTCCTGGACTCTGCTATTTTTTTAAAGTGAAAATGTTTATATCAAAACTTGCTTTGGCGTTTTAATTGTCTGTTTAGAGAAGGAGTAAGATTTGTGGCAGAGTCACAGAGCCAAGTGTCTGCGTGAGCGCACGCACCGAACTTCAAACGCGCTGCTCTCCACATGGTTCTCAGTTTGTTTTTGGTAACTTTATTATGATCTTTTACTCATGATAATAGTCGCATATATCTTAGGTTTTCTTTTTATAGGCTCTCCAGTCAGGCAATGTGAAACTAACTCTCCAGGATTTCTGTTGAGGACAAAGAAGAATTGCATTTGGGATTATTTATCCTTTACTTGCATCTCACCTACTTTGTGACTTCTTGGTCTCATGCATTATTTTCATCCCCAACAGCTCGCTACGTTTGTAAGGGAGCTTTGGCTACAGAGACACGAGCAGGGAGCCGTGCCGGTGAGGGTGGCAGCTGAGATGGGAGCTGGGTCTGGGAGAAGCGCGGGGCGCTCGGCAGCGCATCCCGGTCCGCCGACCACTGAGGAGTTTCAGGAGCATTTGACGTCATTGTTTGAGCATGTGCCCCCCGAGCCATCCGTTTGTACAAATAAGAAATTATAAATTTCATAACATGGTTGATAGTACAGTGAGAGTTTAGAAGGAAAAAATGCCTTTTAATTATCGAGCATGGCTAGTTAAACTACTTATGCTTGACACTAAAACGAGGGAAGAATTGTCCCGGTGGTTTGCGTGTGGGTCTTGCTTTGGGCGCGAAGTGTGTGCATGAGGTGCACTGAGAGCAGTTGGCAGCAGTGCGTTTGCAAAGGAAGAGGCACAGCTCCAAGTTGGGCAGAGGCACTCTGCACATGAGAATTCACCAGAGGGGAAGGCGGTCAGTTCTGCGGAAACACCGGAAGTGAGAAGGTGGCAGGTTAAAGCAGGCTCGAGCACAGCGGGACGAGGGAGAGGGTACAGCGGTGGGCAGAGGAGACCAGGTACGTGCAGACTCGATGGGGCTGCCGGAGCCCTCCAGGAGCTCACAGGGGGCGAGTGGGACGAACACAGCTGACACCACTGGAGTGGGGGCCTGCAGTGCAGGCGCTGAGGGGAGGGCCAAGGGCCCTGTCCAGGGAGTGGGATAGCAGCTTGGAGAAAGAAGATGCATTTTTTTAAAAAAATTATTTATTTTATTTTAAAGAGAATTTTAAAAATAATATCAAAATAACAACATAGACAAAGATAAAATGACACTAAAACAATAAAAAGTGATGCAGGGTTTCAGAACAAAATGATAGGAATTAATAGTGGTTGTTGTGTTATATATTGTTATCTTCAATGAGGTTGCTCAGATTACCAGATGTAAAAATGCAAGATTGATCAAACCATTAAAGAGAGAAAAAATATAAAAAAAAACTTAGAAATGATACAGAGCTTCACTAAACAAGATGGTAGGAATACACCAATGGTTGTTATATTGCATTAGAGGGAGTGCTGGATCCAGCTGGATAGGAGGGAGATCCTTGGTGAGGGAGAATCTTCAATAGACTCCAAAGTCTAATCAGTTATTTCTAAATGCACCAGAAGACCTACTACTTTGTGAGACTTTGTTGTGTAATTGCTTTGCAACTTCAATTTCCAGTATTTGTGAAATTTGACTCATGGAATACACCAACAATTATACTTTTTCCAAAATTCCATCTTCCACAACTTTTAGGTTGTTTCTTTTCAACAAAATTCCAGGTGGATTTTCTTTTAACAGATAAAATTGCATGGAGGACAATGACAAAAGCCATAATGGAAGCTACATTATTTACCTATATATTATTATTTTCACAGGGGGCAGCATAGCTAATTCTTTTAGTACCATTATAGAAATTAATTTATATAAGTATTGTGACTTTTAAAAGGTGATAGTGTATACAAATGTAGTATACACAATAGTATATAGTGTGTGCAAATATGTACACATACACAAGTGTACACACATATATGCATGCATGCATTTGAATGAGGAATATTTATTTGTACTATCATCACTTTGTACTATTGCATCAAAAATTTTTCTTTAACCATTAGGCCTTTAGAAACCACAGTCATCAAAGTAAACAAAAATAGATGGCCTTGACTGCATAATATTATATGGATTTAACATAAATTTCACATTATGTACAATGACACTATTAAACGTGTTAATACAACACATAAAATGACCAATTCTCTTTAAATTTTAGTGTTTGGCATATTTGTTTTGATTGTACGTGTGGGAGCTGTGAGAACAGCTCTGCGAAGATACTTTGTGAGTTGCCATAGAGACAGGATTGTAGCTTTATGACGCTATTGTTCCCCCGGGTCTTAATTCAGTCGCATGGTTTTTCAATCACAGTCCAAGAGCTGGTGTTTCCATTTGCCCATTTTAAAAATTTTGTGTATGCATCCACAGCTTTTTAACCTACATACTGTAGAATTTGATCATGTTTCATTCTTAAAGTCAAGTCTAACTTTTTTTTCTCTTTTTGCTGAGTTCTGCATTCCTTTTTGTCCTTTTTCCCCTGTCCTACTGACCTATGCTACTATGTATTTTATAATGTCCCCTGTTTTCATACAATTATATACAGACGTATACATGAATACACAAAAATAAAGCAGGATTTTTACAAGCAGACTTTCATGGACCTCTCCACACACTAACTGATACACAGGAGCACTTCCTGTTTACCCCTTTTAATGGCTACTTAATATTCCATCTTGTGAATCTGGCCATAATTTAACCATTTTGTCTCCATCTTTTTTTACTATGTAAAATTCTTGAATAAACATTATTATACAGATGTCTTCGCTTACTGGTGGTGCTTTTATATCTCTAGGATAGATTCCAAGAAGTTGAGATTACAGGATCAGAGACTATTCTATGTGCTTTAGATTTGTGCAGGAGTTGCTGTATTACTTTCCAAAAGGACTACAACACATCACATTTATATTTAACAGTATGTGTGAGGGCCTCTTTCTGGTGTTTCTGAGCAAATAGAATTGTATAGATTCTCTTTAATTTTTGCCACTCATAGAAAGAAAAATTTCATTGTTACTTTAATTTTCCCAACTGTAAGTACAATTGCTGGTTGGCAGTTTGGATGTGTTTAAACAATATATTTGTTCAATAATTGCATTTACTTAAAAATACCTATTCATATTCATGTTTATTTATTAGATTTTTATCTTTTAAAATCAAATTGTAAACCTTTGTATATTACACATACACCCCTGTGAATACCGTCTCTCATGCAGTTATTTTTCTATATCCATTGATTCTCTACTGTCTCTTAGATGTCTTGCACTTCTATCCTTTTCACACAGTCCTTCAAATATATTTTACTATAAAAATATCTAACCTTCCTCCCATCCCTTTAAAACATTATCTTCTTGAAATTCTAATGAGAAAGACATTACATTTATATAATTGATGCTTGTATGAAATTAAGAATTCTCACCCATAAGTCGGATGTCTTTCCACTTGCTTGATCTCCTTTTTTGTCTTTGATAGTGGTATGATCCTCTCCATCTTTCCCGGAAACATTCATTCCAGGTACTTTCCTGCTTTTGCTACTATAAACACAATATCTTCTCATTTGGCATTTTTAGGAACCTAAGTGGAACAAATATATTGACATTTAGATAGTTATTTTACGTCCAGCTACCTTGCCGATTTTGTTAACATCAAAAGTTTTTGTTTGTTTGTTTTTAACTTGAAATTTTTATGTGTTTCCTGGGAGTGCATTTCTATTACCAATAGAAAAGACATAGTTATGTATCTTCTTTTCCAGTGTAAGTACTGCCAATTTTATTCTTTCCCAAAATTGGAAACAAATAATGAAGAAACTAGGAATATTCGCTAAATTTCTAACTTCAAGATGATTGCAGCATTTTGCTACTTCGGAAAAATAGGATTTTTTGCATGCAGTTGGTGTTGTCAGTTGTTTTCTTGTATTGCTATTATTCTTAGAGGTTTACAGAGATATTAAATTTTGGTATTATGAATATCTTCAGTGACTTGTTCTCACCTAATGTGTTTACATAAAGAATTATGTTGATAAATTTCTTATTATTAAGCTACCTTCCACAAGCCCTCCTTGGTCATACAACGCCACTCCTTTGGCATTTTGATTGCATTTTTGCAGATGTTTGGTTTAGTATTATGTCTATGTTCATAGTGAGATTTATCTAGAGTTTTTTTCTTTTTTGGTGTACTGATGTTTTTCATACATCTTGGTATGATTTTTGCTATATGAAATAACTTCAAGAGTTTTCCATCTTTTTCTATAGTCCAACATTTTTTTAAACAATTTTGCAACTGTAACTGTTGAAAGATTGTATTAAGCCCCACCACCAGGTTGACTTTTGACCAATGCTGGCCTCCCCTGCGGCAATGGAAGCGTCCACTTCTTTAGATCAATCTTGGTGATTTATATTCATTGAGGAAGTCATCCATTTCCTCTGGATTTTCAAAGTTGTTTTCCATGAATTTGCGCATGGAACTCTCATGATTTTTCAGCTTCCTTACATCTGTGGTTATCATGCACACTCTCTCCTTTACCTTTAATCAGGCTTTTGAATCTTTTATTTTTAAATCCTGTCTTTTTAGAGAGTGAGCTATTTATGGTACACTTATTCTTCGCATTTTATGGTGTTTTATTTTTTAATTTCATCTGTTATTATTAATGCTTGCTTCCTAGCTTCTTTGGGCTACTGAGTATTCATTTTTCTAATTTTCAGGAGGATTTATTCTTTAATTTTTAGCTTTTTTTCCTGTAAAGGCAAATAATTTAAGTTCATAAACTTAATTTTGTAAAGAACTTGCTGTACCTCATAGGTTTCATTACCTAAACAGTTCCTAATTTCTCTTTTTATTTCATCTTTAGGATTTATTTAATGTTTATTTAAGAGTGCCTTTAAGTTTCCGAATTGCTAAGATGATTTTGGTCGCTCTTTTAGTATCGACTTAGAATTCTACTCCATGCAGTCATAGAATACGCCCTGCTACCATCTCGAAGTCAAACTTTCCTTTCCCCAGATTTTGTCTTTCTTGTCCTTTTGGGTCCCTTTGGCGGGCACACGGGTCAGCAGCTCAGCTGGGACTGCACAGCGCCCGGCAGGGTAGGGGAGCAGCAGGGTGGGAGATGTTCCCTGTGGACCAGCAGGCAAAGCTTACCCTGCCGGCCCCACTCAGCCTAGCCCTAGCACACGAAGGGGTGATAAGCTGCTGGCTTCTTGTTGTGAGCTTGCTCTCCCCGTCTCATTGCTCAAATGAGCCCTGCCCACCAGCTTGAGTTCGAGTTGCTCTTCGTGTTTGGCTGTTATTCCTCAATGCAGAGATGCAGCTTCTCCAGGGAATCCAACACACAATGCTTAGAATTCCAATGTTGCATTTAGTAGTGGTGGCACTGTCACTCAGGGTTACAGGGCAAAATTATGTCCTCGGAAAAATGAATATACTTGTATATTTTATATACTTAAAAATACAAACATTAAAATTGATTATGCACACACTGTTTTGTTTATTTAATGTAAGATGCCATTAACTCTAGGGTTAGAGCCAAGGATTGCAAATCATGTCATCTTGTGTGTCTGAAGCAGGTGAATGCTCCCTCCCGAACGTGTCTTTGTCCTAATCCCTGGAAACGATGAGCGGGTTAATTGTATTTTTTGGTTAATTTTTATAAGATAACGAGCAATATAAAAGTGACCATTTTTTCACAAATGACACCTGCCGGACCGATGCTGGGGACAGTCAGTATGTAAACAAACAAGCTGCCCAAGTGACGCTGGGGGTAAACTGCTACGTGGTTAAGGTTGCCGGTCGGCTGACCTTAAAATATCAAGGTCGTCCTTGCTGGTCCGTTGGGCCACCATCAGCACAGAGGTTTTGTGCTGCAGACCAGGGAGACAGCCTGCGGCTAGAGAGGTTGGGGGGTGGAGAGCTCAGCCTGCGGTTCCCAGCTCTGGAGAAGGAAGAGGAAGGCCCAGGGCAGCTCTGGAGCCTGGGAGAGACCGGAAACAGATTCTGCCACCAAGGACCACAGCCCCACCAACCGCTGGCATTAGTCCAGTGAGACCCATGTCGGGGTTCTGAGACCTGAATATCTGAGCTGGGTCATGCATAAACTTGTCTTGTTTTAAGGCCCTGACTTTGGGTCGGCGGCTGGGACCGTCCCAGAAAGTTCACCCGGGAGACAGCAGCGTGAAGACACACTGACTTCAGGACAGTAAACATGATTAAAAGTGTGCCATCAGTTTGGTGAAAGAGCAGGTGTTTTTAAGCTGGTGTCATAGGAAGCACTGTCTCAGAAACGCAGTGATGGGCTCGGTCCTGTGATCTCAAAATCCAGTTAGACCTCATGTTAATATCCGAGATAACCAGGTTGCTACCACATAAGGAAAATATGAAAGGGCTCCACCAAGTTCAAGTGTTCTCAGCGCAGAGCAGACATATGTGCAAATGTTTTAAAAACCAAAGAAACGCAAATCTCAACCAAATGCCGTAGCCATTGGAACCTGGGCTCAGTGACACCTCTTTTAAGGTTCTGGGTCCCTACTGTAAATAATAATTGATAAACAGGGCTGAGGCAGCCTATTGTTTCAGACAAGACTTGAGACAAAGTTCCTGCCCAGTACGGCCTCACAGGCAAGGGGTGAGACAAAGTTTAGGGCCAAACCAATGTCCTGTGGGTGACTCCGCAGCTCTAAAATCAATCAGGTGAATTGCTGCCAATAAGGTTTCTTACAAATGAAATCTGAAATAATATCTATAGATTTCAGGTGAAAAAACCACTACAGCTCAAGCTCTGAGTTCAGAGACCCTGAAAGAAAGAAAAGCATGTGATGACATCTGATATTTCAGTTGTGCCCCGAAGACCAGGTCTGTAGAAATACTCAGGAACACGCTGAAGGGAAAAGCAAACGGAGCGGAACAGGGAAGTCAGGAAAGGGCGAGCGTGAGCCTCAGCGGGCCATGAACCGGCCCTTTATTAGATAGGTGGGAAATCCTGAGGCTTGGATTCAGGTGAGTGCCATTAAACACTCTCAGGATTTTGCTTAAATAAATACCACGCGTCCCCAGCGTGCCTAGTTACCTGGGCTGTGAGTTTTAACTCTTCTCTGCCTACAAATCCCTCTGCTGCCATAATGGATGCTGCGGCGCACGTAAAGTGCTCTCATCCCAGAGCCCCTTGCTTCCTCCGTTCTGGGCAGAGTCAGATGCTGGCAACCACAGCTTTCTCCCCAGGACCCTCCCCTGGCCAGCAAGCTGCCTTTCAGGAGGCACACCCCTCGGAGATCCCCAGTCCAAGGACTGCCTGATGAAGCCCTTGCTCACGGGGTGAGTCTGAGGGTGTCATGCAGCGCCAGTCTCCCTCTGTCCGCTGTTGCTTCCTTGCCCCTACCGTTCCTGAGCCTGCAGTGGACACTGAGTTTGTTTCCCAAGAAACACAGCGAGGAGTTCAGAGCTGAGCTGTGCTGCTGACCGGCAGCGAGGACTCCAGTGTGGCGGCAGGTGGAGCACGGACAGCCCTGGCATGCAGGGTTGGTCCAGTTCTCATCTTTCCCCAGTGGCGAAGAGGCATGGTGTATGTGGGCCAGCGAAGACTGAGAAGGACGACCCCGGGTATTCGAGAGTTGTGTGCTCGGGGACTCGGGAGCCAGGTTGCTGTTGCTGGGGCCATTAACACAGCGGAGCAAGACACGTTAGAGGTGGTGACAGCCAGGCAGAGCTCCTTGACAACACGCCAGAGCTCTCTTCTGAAAACAGAGAGCAGCGAAAGCCAAGGACTGGACCTCAGACTTAATACAAAGGCATTAGAACACCAAGAAGTTAGATCTTCAGCCCTGAGGAGTTGTCTACGTGAGGTTAGGGCCCTGATTAGGCAGGAGTGGGACCCTCAGGCTTGGAACTGGGACATGTGCAGTGACGCACTCAGATGTCGTGACTGTCCGGATTTGTCTGCACTCCCTGGGCCGTCAGAGGCTAGTGTCCCCCACTTGACTATGATGCGCACAGAGACTCTCCCCGACACGACAGGACATGACACACTACACCCCTGTGGAGACGCACCGCCTGCCACATGCCCGAGCTCCTTGGGTGCAGTGTGCAGTGGAGCAGGGCTGGGCAGGCAGAGGGAGGGAAACTGTCCTGCGACAGCTTCACGAGCAGCTGGCAGGGTGGGCAGGAGTCAGAGCGTCCAAGTGGGACGGGTGCCTGTGTGTGCTGCATGCTGAGCGGGGAGGATTTATGGCTTTGGACACTTTCCTGGTACTTTGGATTTGTACCGTGGCAGGCCCCGGGAAATGGCGGTAACACAGGGCTGAGTTTACTCTAGGAACATGACGGCGGCCCAGGCAATGTGAAATGAAATACGAGACTTGTGATGGCAGAGAGCTGGAGGTGGATGAAAAGACGCGGCACCGTGGGCAGGCTGGAGTGGGCATTCTCCCGAGGCTGGAGACGCTGCCAGCCAGCTGCATGGGGGATAAGGGCTTGGCGACGCTTGCTTCTCACGTGGTCAGAGAAGTGCTGGTGGAGGCTGCTGGGCTGGGTGGTGCTATCTGCTCTGGTCCAGGACTGGCGTGGGTGGCACTGCTCCAGGAGGGCCCTGAGGTGGCACTGCTGATAGGACACAAAGTGCACAATTACAGTGAGGAACACGTCAAAGTGACATGGGGAGTGAGAAGCCTGTGGACCTCTGGGTGCAGTGAGCAGTCAGCAGGGACCTTGCTTACTCCACGCCGTCCAGAGAAACCACGATGACAGCTGAGGGTCCAGAGGACAGCCCAGCAGGGACTGCTCAGGCTTGTCAGGCTCAGAGAGCTGGGACAGGTTTCAGACATGGCTGCTGTCAACCGAGAGAGGCCAGACCTGCTGGAGGAAGGAACCCGGAGGACCATGGACGCTGTTCTACACGGTAATGAATGGCCCAGTGAGGGGAAGCAGAGCCAGATGTTCTGAGGGCTGCTGGGCACAGGCTACGGGCTGCACGTGGAGGTAGAGGCCTGGCCCCTCCCAGAGTGGGCACCAGAGGAGAAAGGAGCCCCGGCTCAGGTCCACTGCGCCACAAGCCCTCAGTTCTGTCTCCTTCCAGGGAGAGGCAGCCAGGAGCACTTCACAGCTGGGGACCAAAGGTGGTAAAGCTCTGCCTCTGGTTACGGTTATCTCTCCACTGTCAGCCATGCAGATCTGAAGAGATGTGCACCACCTGGACCCTCCAGGTCATGTTGGTTCGTTGTTTCAGTATACGGTGATTCGTGTGGATTGGATTGGGGCAGACAGACGTGCCCAGTAAGTAGAAGGCTCCAGGGGTGGAAGCAATGCCTCGAGACAGTGCAGGGGCCCCCGGGTTGGGAGAGGTTGTAGGGCCTCGGCGGTCTGGGCGATGTCCCCCAGTGCAAAGGAGACGTCATCACCACGCGTCCTCCCACCAGTAAAAAGGGAGCCTGCTCGCGCCTGGTGTGGAGGGTGAAGCTGTGTGTACGTGCGAAGCGTGAAGCTTCGTGTATATGTGGGTGTAGTGTGAAGCTCTGAACAAGCACGTAGCATAGGCAACGGCCGAGGTCTGGCTGGTTGGCCTGACGTTCGGAAGGAGAAACCCTGGGTTGTTGACGGCAAGAGACTCAGGGAGGACCCGTGGGTGTGAGTGTGAAGACACCCTGGAGGTGCACGTGAGCATCTGCACGAAAAGCAACCAAGTGGAGAGGAAGGCCCACCAGCCGCCATCGGCCCTGGGACCACCACGCCTGTGAATGGAGAACCCCTCGTGGCAGAGATGGGTGCTATGCACGGGCTCAGAATGCCCATCACTACCAAGGCTGGTGAGCTGCTGGCGGTGCAGAACCCCCAGCCTGCCGTGGGCAGAGACCAGCGCTGAGCCCTCACCAAGGACCCACCGTCGAGAAGAGCGGCCACAGGCCCAGAAGTCAAAGGTTGGCAACGCAGGGGTGCCAAGGGATGCCTGGGGAAATCTGCTCGGTCCCTCTGATTCCAGGCTCTGTGGGACATGGCTCTCGTTCCCAAGAGGAAGAGCAGCTCCAGGAGAGATGCAGAGTCTCCTGACTCTCACACCAGGGGCCAGTGGGGCAGGAGGCAGCCACCCCCATGACAGGACCATGCGTCTTAGTGACCAGGGACGGCCAAGCTGCTGCTACTTTGGCTGGCAGCAGAGAACGCTTGGCACCAGACAGTTTGGTGCCCTCAGCATTACCCTGACCAGCTGTGAGTCCAAATAGACAAGTGCAGCAGCCGTGCCCAGAGCCGGGTTTCAAACGCGTAGGGTCCGGGTCACCGTAGGGAGCCGTCAGGGTCAGCAGAAGTGCCGTGGGGCTGAGGAGTTGAGAGGAAGGAGATGGGCTGGTCCAGGAGGGAGGGAGACTGCGACTCACCCTTCTATTTCCACCTTTCAACTTTTGGCAGAGAACAGACCCCCAGACTCCTAGCGCAACATCTCCCAGAGCACGTTACACGACGCACACAGTGTGAGGGGCACTGGGCGGGCTGCGGAGAGGTTGCTGCCCGTGGCTCCTTCGGGAAGGAGATGCACATCCCCCGGGCAGCGGGGAGGCTAACAGAGTTCTTTACTAATGTCCTCCTGAAGCCAGGTGGTTCCCAAGGGAGCAGGCAGGCGTGTGGAGGTGCAGCCACCCTGCCTCATCCCTCCTAGGGTGGCCACGCCAGTGCCCCGAGGACTGAATCCCTCATCCCTCCTAGGGTGGCCCCTCCAGCACCC
This sequence comes from Chinchilla lanigera, assembly GCF_000276665.1. Taxonomy (NCBI): domain Eukaryota; kingdom Metazoa; phylum Chordata; class Mammalia; order Rodentia; family Chinchillidae; genus Chinchilla; species Chinchilla lanigera. Next base: position 1,465,240 of record NW_004955403.1, read on the forward strand.
GCGCTCCCTGGAGGACCGGATGAGGTCCGCCCAGCATCAGCTCTATAGATCAGTCTCTGTCCAATCGGGCTTTCCTTGCCCCGTGTGCTCCTAGAGCTCCCCTCACACCCTGCTCAGCCGTGGAGTCCACACCCCAGGGAGCCTCACGGGTGGGACTTCCCTTGCTTTGCGCAGCGCTTGCACCTGGGTGACTGCACACTAAGGTGGCGGCTGCCCTGCAGGTGGGGGAGCGAGGAGCCTCTGCTCTCCCAGGGTTGGGGGCATGCAGAGTGCTGCTGGGCTTGCTGGGGACTGAGACCACCCCACACTGAGCGTGGCAGGCAGTCCCAGCCCTAGCGTCCTGGAGGCAGTGCATTCCCTGAGCCCAGTGCCCACCTTCTTCCCTGTGTGCCCGTCGCCTTGGGCCAGGGGCTTCCCAGGGTGCCTGCCTGTGTGTCCCCGACCTTCCTCTTCAAGGTCCGGTTTTGTTCTCTAAGGTGCAGCAGATCCAGGCCCAGCAACGTTTGACTCAAGAGGTAGGGACAGAGTGGATCATGGATGCGCACGTGGAGCAGGGGAAACTGCACTCCCAGAATCCTCTCCAGAGCGCCTTTGTTAACCCCACCTTGCTTCCTGTTTCCCCCTTTGCACTTCTGGAGATGGCTTGTTTACTGCTTTGTTTGTGCTTGTTAGGGTCTATGTCTAGGTGCCCCCAAAGCCTCACGTGCTCACAGGGAGGGTGTGGGAAGGGGACTGGATTATCGGGGCACAGAGCTGACTTGCTGCAGGGGGTGGGGCCTGGTGGGAAGAGGTGATCACTGGGGGTGTGGCCTGGGGGCGGTGTCTCCCATCCCAGCTCCTCCCTTCTCTCTCTGCTTCCTGTCCCCCATGCCCTGAGCAGATCTCCTCCTCCAGGCCCCTCCGCCCTGCCGCCCTGCTGCCCTGCCGCCCTGCCGCCCTGCTGCCCTACCACCCCGCCACCCTGCCTTGGAGCAGCTGACCATGGACTGGAACCTCTACAGCTGTGAACCAAAGTGACCCTCTCCTCTTTAAGAGGTGGGTGTCAGGTGTTGGGTCTCCCGGATGAGGAAAGCGAACACGTCAGGCCGTCTTCCTGGGAGGCATATCAGGCCTGCCTTGTAACTGGGAAGAATAACCACACTGTGTAATTGCCCAGTAAACTGGGGAACCTCAGAGTCCTCTGCCTACTAAATAACTCTTCTATAACTCTGTAGTTCTAGTCTTAAGTCCTTACTTGACCAGATATTAACAGTCTTTTATCAAGCTGGGCTTGGCAATTTGTATTTAAGAAATAAATATTCATTCTCTGAATAACTGACAGGGAGATAGTGGAGAATATTTCAGTCAGTTTTCTGTTTACTTGAACAGTAAGGACAGCAGGGCTGGGTGAAGGTTTTACCGCCAGTCTTTCCACTCAAGAATGTGGAGGGCACCTTTTAGACCGAGGAGATGTCTCAGTCATAATCTGATGGCAAAACTTGGACCCAAATCCTGCTCCTGAGCGAAGAGGTCCCTGCGATGATCTATGTAGGACCCGTGTCCACTGCTAGAGGCCTCCGAGCCATTCCTCAGGCCTTCACAGTGCCCCATACTTGGGGAGAATCATCTGCCTGTCGCAAGAATTTGCAGTTATACCAGAATGTCATCATTTCAGGAAACTATAAAGCAATGGACATGTTTATTTTCAGCCGCAAGGAAAAAAATATCCTGAGAACTAGATTTTCTGGGCAGTTTGAGGCATTTATTAGAAACTCTGTAACTTCTTTGTGTAACCCCACACTCACTGGGCATCCTCTTTAATGGAAGTGGGTCAAGCCTGGAGAGTCACAGGGCGCATTCCAAGCTCGCTCTGCTGGGAAAGCAGGACTTGTGACTCAGTTTATAGGCTCGCTGAGGCCTCCCCTGCCCCAGGCTCACTGGAGGGGAATGAGGTCTCCTCGCAGCTTACAGGGCCTCTTTTCCTCTCTCGGGTGCCTCTAAGGCCAGGGGCACTGAATGACAGACACTGAGTTTTGATATTGAATTTTACTCGGAGTTATGCGTAATTCCTAAAAGGCGCTCCATAGAGTTAGACTGGAGGTTCGTGGGCAGGACCCCCGCGTGGTCTCCAACTCCCCATGCCGGGCGCTGGCCACTGCCTTTGTGCTCTCGCATGGGGTGCTCCTGTGCTAGGTCACTTTCCTCCCTTACTTAGTAGGGCCAGCCTCACCCGGGGTGGCGCTGCCGGGAGGAGGTGGTGGGGAAATGCAAAGTCCAGGCCTCTACACTGTGTCCCCCGGGGGGGAGGGGCAGGGCCAGCCTAGAACAAGTGGCAGTGGACACAGTGTCCAGCCAGGGCCTGACCTGAGCATCACAGACTTCCCAGAGCTGAGGACGCAGTCTTTTCCCGAGCTCTGCTTTCCTTGGAACTGTGGCCAAGAATGGTCTTTCAGGTTTTTCTGTCTCACTTGGAGGAGGTGGGAGTTGGGAGCCTCTTCGTATGCCCCTGAAGCACTCTTCTGACATTGCGATATCTCTCAAAATGGTGACTAATCTAAGCCTTTCAGTGTCTTTCTTTGGTGAGTCCACAGCAGTTCATTGTCTGCTCAAGGGTCACCTCCTTCAGAACTGCCCCACCCTGACAGAGTTCGATAGAGCGAGCACGTACAGACCCCCTGAGGCTACAGAGTCCTGGTTTACTAATCCTCCAGGACTCTCAGCTGACCAGAGAGCGCAGAGGCGTGGAGGGGGCCAGCGTCGTGGAGAGGCTGTGTCTCGGGACGTGGGACTGGGTGGCTGCACTCCCTGCTGCGGTAAGTGGAGGGGATCCCCAGGGCACTGGCCAGGTGGGGGTTTACGTATCAGAAAAGAGGTGTGGTGCAGAGGCCATGATCTCTGTCAGGGGATGTGGCCCCAGAGCTGTGGACATGGTGGATGGGGTGTGTGAGACAGAGGGACCATCAACAGGGAGTTTCATAGTCCATAGAGCTGAAAGAAATCAAGCCGGCTAAGGGCAAGCATTGAGCCCCAACCCAGACACCCTTGCTGGTGTCTGGGTGTGTGCTGGAGGCCACGGCCAAAGGACAGGCTGGGTCTCTACGAGCAGGGCCTGCCAGGCACCGTGGCGAGTGAATGTGGCAGTGACTCAGCCACCTGTGTTTTCCCCAAGGGGGCCCCATGGCCAGGCACCCAGGTAACGGTGCTCTGGGCACGAGTCAGATCTGGGTGCGGGGTCCAAGGCCGGATCCACACCTGGGAGCTGCGGGGCTGCCAGGGCCATCCTGTTGGGTGGGGCTCCTGTGGGGGCTGCACTAAGTGGAGCCCTGGTCCAGGACCCACCACCTCGTGGTCATCGTCCAGTTCCCAAGTTGTAGTGGGAGCGTCCGTGCTTGGTGGTTAGTGAGATGCGCCTGCTGATTCCCTGGCTTGAGGGGTGAGTGCTCTCAGAGGGGGGGCCGAGTGAAAGCTTGGTACCAACCCCTGTCACAACTGAGGTTAGGCATCAAAAGCACTTTGTGTCTGGGGAGACAGGGACAGTGGGTGCCAGTCTTCAGACCTAAGCCTTCAGGCATAACGACCCCCAACACTGAACTCGTCAGCTTCTGGCTCCTTCAAAAACGGACTGTAGAGGATGGGGCACGTTGGCAGTCTCAGGTGGGCTGCAGCTGCTGTCACAGAGCAGAGCCAGGGCAGCCCTGCCCACTGGGGACACGGCTGAGTGTTCGGACAGTGTGTGCGGCCACAGGTCTGGCAGCTGTGTGCTTCCCGGTCTGAACCAGGGAGCCGGAGTGGAAGTGGACCACATGCACACGAAGCAGAGATTGATGCGCATCGGGGCTGCAGCCTGGCAGCTCCGCTAACCCTACTGTTGCGGGCCCCAGGGACGCGAACTGTCTGAGTGCCTGAGCGTTGTCACCTTGACCCACCTCGCTGAGGACAACCTGGTACTCAGAGAGCAGAGGGGTGGGCGTGCTGAGGGACACCTGCAGTGGCTCAGAGCACGGGGTGCGGGAGGATTGGGCCCCTGGGTCTGGCTGTGTGCACTCGGTGTACTCCATCCTCTGTGTGCCCCGCAGGCCGTGTCCCTGCTCTGTGGGAACCTGACAGACAACAGAGAATCAAGTGCACTGGGAGAGGAAGCCTAAGGTGCTACGATGCTTCCCGAAGTTCCAGGTCTGTGGTTTTAACTCTACGTAGTATTCTTTTAAAATTTAAGTGATGCAAAACACTGATTCGTGCCAAGAAAACTGCAGCATTGCTGACTGTGATTGGGCGGTCAGAAATGCTCTTCTGCCCAGAGTTTACCAAGAATACTCTCACTTAATGAGCTAAATGACCATGCATAACATTTAAATTATGACTTATACTTTTCTCATTTACTGTTCGTTTTTATTCTTTGATGCCATAAGAAATTAATGAGGCTGAGAGTCTTAAACTGTGTTTTATGCATTTAAAATAATTATGATTAAAGGCCTTTTACACATGTGTATTTATCATGAATTCTTGTTCAAAGAACTATTTTTCATGGTTCAAGAAGCAAAATTAATTTAAATTGGCAGCTAATGCACCGGCCCCTATTCCGAGTCACTGGATGCTGCTGACAGTTTTATGTGGAGCCTCCTTGAAGGTAGTAACAGTGCTGCCCTCAGTAATGAGCCTCGTGAAGGAAGGGGTGTGCTGTGCGCGGCCCTATGCAGGTCGTGTCCTGGTCCTGGTCCCATTCTCCTGCAGTTGACCGCCGTGACTGAAGTGAGAGGTGCTCCACACCTTGGTGTTGCCTCCGTCCGTACTGGTAGAATGCGAAGCCTCACCCACCTTGCCCATGCCCACGTCACCATCGCAGCCAGAGACAAACTGGCCACTGCTTGTCCAGAGTCTCCGACACGTCGCAGAAGGATGCAGAGGACGTGGCTCTCCATCCGCTCGCACCGTGACCTCGCGCTTGGTCCCCACTCTGAGGGCCTGGGCTCAGGCTGCACGGGCTGGACTGAGGGTGGTGGGAGCTGTGGTTCTGTGCGTTTCTCCCGTGTCGCAGGCAGGAGCCAGGTGCTGCTGGTGGGAGGTGGGTGTATTGGATCCCTCCTCTAGTTAGCACGCAGCGGTGAGTCAGGTGGCCAGATTGCTCGTCGTGTGAGCCTGAATTTGCCTGAGAAGCCTAAAGAGCCAAAAGGCTCTGTTCTCCCCTCCCAAGATGCAAAAGGAAGAACAGAATCTCGACCTTGGGTCATTAACCTTCAGTGTGCAGGGCTGGTGCAGGAATACCTAGCAGTGTTGGGGCCGACGATCATATTCACCAGGAGGAACAAAGGTGTGCTGTGTTTGAAGGGAAGAGGGTACCAAGGATCCAGGTGAATTTATGAGCTGAATTGCTAAATAATAAGATGCTGAATGTTGAAAACCAGTATTAGAAGCAACAAGGAATGCTACCGCGCAGATCCAGTGGTGGGCCTGGGTTTCCAGCCCTGGCTGTGCTGTTGGACTCTGAAGTCGGCTTTGCAAGCCTCATTTTCCCCTTGGGGAGACGGGGCCAAGCAGGCTCCCCAGCTCCCTCCCACTCTGGGTATTTGAGATCGTGCTTCACGCTTTTAAGGACTCGGGTGAACACTCACCTGCTCCTCCTTCGAGGGAGATGAGTGAGCACCTGACGCCGAGCTGCACTGGCCCGTTTTGCACAGTGGATGTGAGCGAGCTGTCAACAGTCCAGCTGCGATGCTGAGACTCGAAAGAGACTGGCACAGGGCGGAGCCCCAGCCGACAGGGAATCGCACACATCCACCACGGACGGGTGTCCCTGGACAGCAGGACCACAGCTGACTGCAGCATTTCGGGTTTGTACAGAGCCTGGAAAACAGCCCTGACTTCAGGGCCACCGTGAAAGAGCTTGCTGAGCAAGCCCTTCAGACCTTCCCGTCGGGAGCACAGACCTACTCCTCTGTTCTCGTGCCAGTCTCACAGCCGCTGTGCGCCAAGCAGAGGCTAGTGCAGCCTGGACTGTGAGGACACAGCTGGGACTGCCACCGCGCCCACACCTCGAGCACTGTCTTCCAGGATTGCCCCACATACCAGGTCCCTGGCACACTTCCTACCTGCTGTCCTCGCCTTCCTTATCTAAAGATTTAAAAGTGAGGCCATGCCTAAATTAATTGTCCTTGTTCACTCTCGGTGCTGGAACATAATACCTTAGCCGGGGCAATTTATACCTAACAGAGTTTAAGCCGCCAGAGTCTGACACAACCAAGGCCACTGTGGTGGCGGGTCCAAGATGGCGCCCAAAGGTGGGAAGGACTAGGCAGTGCTCTGAACCCTCTTTATGTGGGCATGGATCCTGTCCCTGAGGGCAGAGCCTTCATGATAAGCACCTCCCAGCACCCCCACCCCAACGCCATCGCCATGGGACTTGAATTCCAACACAGGAACTTGGAGGGGCACATCCATCCATACCCTAGCAAGATGAATGCCATTCTCCAACCTTCCTGCTGGTGTGGGAAAGAATATGACTTTTCAGTGCACCCATTTGTTAATACTGGTGGGTAAGCGTTCACCAGGGCCTGCTGTGTGAACGGAGAAGGGTGGTGAGCAGAGGGCTTCAAGCAGAGGCCGCTGACTCAGGGCAGTTACACCCTGAGGGGCTCGTGCGGACGCATCTCCGAGGGCTTCCGGGCCCGGCCTCCCAGCCAACCTGAAGAACAAACCCTGTCAGCTTATTGATGAATACTATTGGAAACCATGGTGACCTGTTGGAAGACTCTGATCCCCCAAGGATCTTTTTGTTTCCTAAAAGATTGTCACTTTACCTTGAAAATTTATAGAAAACTATTTTGATTTTATACAAGCATTGCATCTTGACCAACTGTAACTCTTTCACGTCTGGATTTCTGATCATTACGTCCCACGTCTATTGAAATGATTTTATCTGGAGACTTGTACCATGCACAACAATACTTTGTTTTCTCTCCTCTCCCCACCCCAGTAACCTCAGATATCATATATGTTTTAAGGTTTCTTCTTATGTTACTCCCCACATATTTCAGTAAATCATTATTGTCTAGACACCAAAGGGAGGTCAGGATACATTGCTGGAAGTGAAAATTCTTTAGGGATTTTTATTCAATAATAGAGCAATTAAATAGGATGTATTATTGAACAATAGAAAGCACTTGCTTTACAATCTGCACACTTAGCAGACGCATCATTAACCATCAGGCTGATGTTTAAGTTCAGGGCCACGCGTGTTGAAAAGCGCTGCATTGTACATTATCTGTTTTTGCAAAATACTTCACATTTTAAGTAGAAAAGGAAATATTGAACTCCATATAGAAGCTACAATTACCATAGTAGGGTGTGATTATCTGGATATTCCTGATACATGAATTATATTGCAGAAGCAAAATTATGAAAGTCTAACAACAGTCCTCTTCCTTTGGTGGAGAGATGTGAGCCTGACCAGTTCAGATTTGTCCCTCTTGGGCGGTCAAGGGAGGGCAGCAGCATTTGTGCTCAGAGACTCCCGTGGTGAGGCCAGGTGATGGCTAAATTCCGCGTGTGGTTTCCCTTGCCCCTGTAGGTTCGGTGTCTTTACAAATGTTGGCTTGTGGTGGACACGTGTTATTTCAAAATGCTCTATACCGGGAAACTCTGTCAGTATTGTCGCAGTGCCCTGTCCTAATGCCCCTCAGTGTTGCAGGGACTTCAGTTTAAAATTCAAGTTTGCACACGTTACGCCACTCTGTCACACTCCCAGCACACTGGCCATGCGGCATTTAAGGTGGACTCCATGGAGCCCTCCTGGGTGGTCTGTCTTCCTTTGCGGGCGGGGGGGTGGCAAGACAGCAATGCTAAACTGGCCAACAAGAGGAGAGGTCTGTACTGCGGTGGGGTGAGGCCTGTGCTCTGCAGAGAGAGGACAGAGATGCCCAGAGAGAGCGGGAGGCCATGTGCCCCAAGGTAAGAGAAGGTGAGGACAAGGGACAAGTGTCACGGGGCTGTGGCTTCAGATACAGTGTCTGAAATAAAAACCATTTTAGTATTATTTTCAAGTGGATTTTATTATTTAATTTTTTTTTTTTTTTGAGATAGGTCTTGCGATGTAGCCCAGGCTGGCCTCAAATTTGTGATCCTCCTTCCTCAGCCTCCCGAGTGCTGACATGACAGGCGTGCACCTCCACGCCCAGCTTAGGCTTTATTTCGGAGCGCACTTTGAGGTTTACAGCAGAACCAAGCAGAGAGTATGGACGGTCTCCTCCCTGCCCAGCCCTCTCACCGCTGCACGAGCAGGTCCCAGCCCGCCACCTCTCAACCCCTGAGGTCCGTGGCTCCTGGTGTGGGCGACTCTGCGTTACAGAGTTTGCCAAGGGTCCTGTGACCCGTCTACTGTCCCAGTGTCCCGTGTGTGAGGCAGCATTTGCTAAATAAATACCCAGCCCAGTCCTTTCTCAGAGGAGAACGTGTCTCAGAATGAGTTCCTGTTGCCACAGGGTGCTGCTGTCCGGCCCACAGCCCAGGAAGACAAGTCCCCGGCTTCAGAAACGGCGGGCGTTTCCTGTCAGCACCGGGGTGGCTCTGCCCCACAGGACTCCGAGTCCCGCTCCTCACAGGGCTTCCACGGCAGCCGGGCGAGGGCAGGAGGGCAGCTGGAGGGCATGGAGGAGTCCGGCTGTCCCACCAGAGCAGCCCTGCCCACTCCCTGCTGAGCGGCCTGTGGGAGAGGCACGGACACCCTTGCCTGAGCTTGGTTCTCCCATGTGCCTTGCAGGTGACAGGGAACAGGGCCTCTGGGTCCTGCACGATGTCACCACGGCCTTCGCCAGGCTTGTCCTCAGGAGATGGCGTCCGCTCTGTGGTCTGGCTGAGGCGGGATGGCCTCTCATGCCTACGGCTTTCACACTCCTCATGCATCAAACGCATGGATCTGCTATCGTGTATCATCAATCTCTCTACCTACCTGTTTATCATCTAGTTATCTATTTTGTCTGTCTACCTATCTTTGTCATCATTATTATCTACTTGCCTGTTTAGTCTATCGTCTAGCTATTTTTATCATTTACTTACCTGTTTATTTATTATTTTTTACAGTGTGAGGTACTGAGCCCCTGGCTTCCTGCATGCTTGGTAAGTACTTACCACTGAGCTATATCTCCAGCCCTCCTTCTTAATGATTAATAGACAACTACTCCATATGCAGAATTATTAAATTTTAATACAATGTAGATGTATTAATATTTATAATATTAATATTTATAAAAATGTCTCCCTATGAATTGTCTTTAAAATGTCATTAAAGGCATACAATGGAGGGGGCTGGGGATTTAGCTCAGTGGCAAAGCGCCTGCCTGGCAAGCGCAAGGTCGTGAGTTCGGTTCCCGGTACCGGAGAAAAACCAAAAAAAAAAAAAAAAAAAAAAAAAGGCATACAATGGAAAGTATTTAGCTTTGGTTTTCAAAAACAATTTCCTAGCAAACCGGGCGCAGCAGGCTTCGATGCTCACTCTGGTCACTCGGGAAGGAGCCTGACCACGGGACGGGAAACTGGCCTCCGCTGCCCCACTCCCGCTGAAGAGCTTCCGGCACGGTAGGGCCGAGGCGGTCTCCACAGCTCCTCCTGCTTCTCTGCTGTGTCTGAACACTGCATTTGCTCAAGAGAGAGGACCTTCTCTCTCCTGGGGAAAAGTTGCCTGAAGTTTTTAATTAGCTTTGCCTTTTAGTAGAAATTTCTGTTAATCAAGGTTCTTATGTCAACCCCCTCAGGAATTACGGTTTATTCGAATTTCTTTGTCTCTTTGTAAAAGCAGTCCAGATACACAGCTGACGCAAGCTGCTTCCCTTTCTTGGTGCTTTTCAGGGGAGAGACACAGTGATGGGATTCCTGTGAGAGGAGGAGCGCAGGGCGCCGGGCACTGCCACCCGGTGACCTGACACTGGCTAGCCCTCCGTCTAGTCACCAGTACAACCTGCAGAGAATGGCTTCACCATGCTACTAAAACCACCAGCCTGGACATAGACTTCAATTAGAGCTCTTTGAAAATAAACAGCTTCTCATTGCCACAGCCACTGCGGTATTTAAAGACAGGGACCCCCATTCAGGCCCTTTGTCTAAGATAGCACGAGGAGCTGGCTGTTAGCTAGTTCCTGCACGGGCAAAGCGATGTTATTAACTAGTTCCTTGAAGCACACAGTTGTACACGCTTCATTTATTTCTTTGCCCAGGTTTACTCAGCGACTGGATTTTCATATTGCAAAGACTGGCAAGAACCCAGCATGGTAGAGCAGAATGACAGAGCTTTGTGTTGGCTGGACGGAGCCCCGCCCTGCTGTAGGTTAGGAATGGGCTGGCCAAGGAGGTTGGGACTCACGCCAGGTGACACAGTTGCTCTGGAAGTCAGGCCCCTCTGCCCCAGTGGTGTGCTTTTCTACGATTTAAAAGGAGAAAGGTCTCACGATAGTACCTGTGTGAGTTACTGTCCAAGAAAAATCAGATGATGAAGAAAAGGCTGGTCTTGGCTGACCACCATCCCGACCCCAGAATCTCCCACTGCCAGCTGCTGTCTATGTCCCAGCATGCTTTGCTGAATGCCACACACACGTGCACATACTTAACATGTAGAAAGATGTATGTAGAAATATGTGTGCTTGGAAACATGGGATTTTCTATACCTTTTCAAAAGCATAAATATATACTGCACATTTACATGGATATATTTTGAATCAGCACGCATCTACCCCACTCTTGTAAACTGCTGGTTGATTTGGTAAAATATGCACCAGCCGTGTGAGCATTTAGGCGCTTCCCATTTTTCTCCTGTTATGGTGTAAGGACAGATGCAGAGCACCGTGCAGCTCAGTGGGCACCAGGGTCAGCAGAGCGGCCGGTTACCTGGGGCCCCTGGGGCCCCGCCCCCACTGGACTCACAGCTCTGGATTGGGATGCACCCCCTCCTGCACACTCCTAACAGCTTTCTGGGGTGCTAATCTCCTAGACCGGACACCTGCCTCGAGCAGTCATGCCTCACGGAATGTCGGCACCTTTGGGAATTTTCTCCGCGGGTGGGGGCTGGGTCACAGAGCGTCTGCGTTTTTAATTTACAGATCCTTAGAAATTGTCCCCCAAAGGGGCTCAACTGCTTTGCACTTCACAGCAGTGTGTGAAGTAGGGGTGTGTTTCCCCAACATTTGGGGGGGGCAATCTCCCGCCTTCCCTGGTTGCTAATGAGGCCAATCATTTCCCAGTTACTCAGCTCATCTGAGCCCGCTCCAGAAACTGCAAACTCACATCCTAAGTGCGCTTTAAAGTGGGTTTTGGTTTCCTTTTCTCACGGATTTATAGCAAATTTTAAATATGCATCTTTTGGATGTTGTCTTGGCCGTTCTGTATCTGAAAATGTTTTTCTCTGTTCTGTTCCCCTACACAACAGAGTTACTACTTTACTCCTGATGTTAAAATTTTACAATTACCACCTGAGTGTCACTGGCCCTGGGAGGGTCATAGAATTGCAGAATAAAAGGCTGTTTTCCCTTGGGCCCCCCATTCAAATTTTGCGCCTGCAGGGCCGGGCCTGGGCCAGCCATCAACAGACTGGAGAACCCCAACCTGTGAAAGGAAATAAGTGAGAGAGCCCCAAAGTCCCTGTAGCCAGAAGGTATTCCCATGTGGAGGAGCCCCCCAAGCCAACCTTGGGGACCAGGACGCACTACCGAAGCTAGCATAAAGCCTCGGCTCTCTCACCAATAAGGAATTTCTATATGCTCCTGAGTAAAAGTTCTCCTAAGCTGCTTTGACACAGGATTACTCTCTTTTGACATATTAGGGACATTAAAGAGAATTTAGTGCCCATCTGGACAGTTCGCTCCTGCCAGTTGCTACCGCCACCAGCTGCAGAGCTGCAGTGCCACGCGCCATCCAGCTGCCACACGTGTGCCAAGGGGCCCAAAGCTGCCACACGTGTGCCAAGGGGCCCAAGCTGCCAGCGCTGCGCTGAGTGGCCGGGCTGGGCTCTGGAGCCCGGTGGTCAGGGTTCGGCTTGCAGTGCTGTGCTGTGTGTTTGCCTCTTCCTTCCGGTCAGCTACCGTGGGAGGCTGCGGGACGCCGCCCTTTCCTGGACATGACAGGAACACGTTGGTTCATCTTCTGCCTTCTGCTTGCGCTGGGGCCCCGCACCCACACCCTGCTTCCGAGCAGGCAGGAGCTCAGCCTCCCCGAGCTGCAGGGAGCTCCCCGGCTGCCCCGTGCGCTCCTCCATGCCGCCCCTCCCGGGGATTTTCCTCTCCCAAGCGGCAGAGGGAGACCTCTTCCTCCTTGAGAGTTTTCCCGCCAGTGCTACCCCGCGGCACACCCTGTGTGGACCTCTCCCCTCCCGAGCCAGGGTTTCCCCCTTCCTCAGGGGCAAGTGGGCTCCACTCAGGCCCTCTGCACTCCTGCCCCCACGTCCTCTGTTTCCCATCATGCTGGTCTTGGTAGGAGGATTGAGTACCCAGCCCCTGCTTGAGGCCAAGAGAGGCGCATGACTCGATTTGGCCTATAAATAAACAAAACACAGGTGGGAACAGCTGTGCCCTTCCATGTGGGAGCCGGCAGTGCTGGCTCGAGGTTGAGAAGTCTCCTTTCCTCCCACAGCTGTGCCTCCTGGGCCCTGGCCAGGGAGAACAGGGAGCAGAGCCACTGCTGACCCGGGATGGACAGCAGCAGTGCTCACACGGGCCTGTTGACAGCCACTTTGGGACTGTTTGTCACTGTAGCATAGCTGACTGATACAGTACCCCTTCACATGTAGACCGCTGCAAAATATTCAGATTAATGTTTGGAGTTTGCCTGGTAAAATGAAGATGAGGACTGGACAGTGCTGCTCACCTGCTAACCTTTGGTCAAGAGGTTAGACACAGGGTCTGAGATGTGAGAAGCTGCAGGGGTCCTAAGCGCTGCTGTGCAGGTGCCCCGGGGAGCAGGTGAGGAAACCGAGGCTCAGGTTGTGAAGCGGCGCTCCTGAGGTCGGCCGGCTGGGCGCCAGAAGTTCAGGGCCACGACTGGGTGACGCGGTCCCCATCCCGTCCTGAATTCTCAACCACACTTCTCCTGAGGCTTTAGCGCAGCTAGCATCACAAGAGAATAAAATCTGACTATTATTTTAATACTTTATAATTTCAATTTATTTAATTTATACAATTATATACACTTTATATATATGTGCTTTAAAGTATAAATAGTTTATATTTTAAACTTACTTAAAACTTTATATTTTATTTAAGTACTTCTGAAAACCTTAAACTTTGAACGCTTCCCCAGCCCTCCTCACATGGGCTGGCTCATCCTCTGCCCTCACAGAGCACCTCGCGGGTGTCCAGCATCTGCCCCGCGTGGCGAGGCCAGGGCTTCCTCTCCGCATGGACTGCCGAAGCCCCGCCCCGTCCTCCGCCTTCCCGCAGTGTGAGCCGCAGCGAGCGGGGAGCTCTTCCTCCAGGGCATCAGGTCCGGCTGGATGAGGACACGGCAGGGCAGGAGCACTTCCGGGAGGCAGGACCTGGCATCTCGTGGGTTTGAATTATTACCCCACGGAAGCCCGTGTTACCCCTGCTGTTCCCAGAGCGGCGCTGAGAGTGCGCTGCGTCTTCTGTGCACTCGATTATCGCAGCCGGCTTGTGACAGCTTTGTCATTGGTCGCTTCGGATGGGCAGTGGAGGCACCAGAGGTTGAGCTACACTGGGGTCACACGGTGGGTGACAAGGCGGGCCCAAGCCCGGCAGGCTGGCTTCGCTGTGACACGTGGCGCGGTGGCAGCGCTGCCATCGAGGCGCAGTGTCGGGTGACGCTGTACGGTTTTGTGCCCACCGTCTGCAGCCCTGACGTGTATTTTACAGTAATATAGGAAACTCAGGCCTAAAGACGTAAGTGATCAGTCCAAGGTCACAGAGTGCGCGAGGAGGTCAAGGACACGCTCTGACTGCGAGTCCGCTGCCCTCCGTGGCTTCCCCCGGAGAAAGCAGTGGCCGGAGGGGGAAGCTGAGCAAGTCTGAATGCGGGAGCAGCAAGGGCTTCGGCAGCGCTGACCCCGCAAACACAGGCTCCGAGCGGACTGCACAGGAAGTGATGAAGCCACACAGGGCCGGGGAGGTTGGGGCACGACACTCGCTGCACCCCACCTGCCCGAGCTCCAAGGCCCGCGGTCCTTGCCTTTCCCCAAGCACGGTGACCTTTCCTCCTGCCTCTCCTCCCCCGGGGCGGCTGATGCTTCGGCAGCTGCGGGCGGTGGTAAAACTGCGGCCCTCTCCTCAGCCGTCACTCTCTGATGGCTTCCACAGCCGCGATGCTCGGAAATGTCTTTTGCAGAGGTTTCCAGATCCAGAGTAGAATTTTCTGTCCTTAAAATTGTTGATGCTGTTATTAAAAAGAAGTAGTAGGTAAATGCAGTTAGTATTGTGTGTGTGCTTTGATGATTTTTTGCGGTACTTGGGATTGAACCCACAGCCTTCACACTGATCTACAGGCTCAGCCTGCCTCCTTTTGAAGGTGCTTTCTTTTGAGACAGGGTTCCACTAAATTGCTAAGTTGCTCAGGCTAGACTTGAACTTGTGATCCTGCTGCCTCAGCCTCTCAGAGCGGGACTGTGGGCATGCGCCGCCACGCCCAGCTGATTTTTAATTACTGGTAGCTAAAAAGCAGCAAGAGAGGGATGTGGACTCTGTAATTCCCTGTATCTAAGCCACGGGATGCAGTGACAAGATTTCTAGTCTGTGGTCTCCTCCTGCCTCTACGGCCACACCTCCAGGATGGGAGGGTGGGGCGTGTCCAGGCGCAGGGCCCTCCCAGGATTAGGGACTTCCTGGGACGCGTCTGCCAAGGGTGCTGGGATGAATGTCTCCTTTTCTTCGAAGCAGCCTGGGCAGGTGGTGTGTGTGTGTGTCCGCGCGCGTGCGAGGTGCCATCTGCAGCCTCAGCCCTGGTGCTACCCTGGTCCCTCCGTCCAGTCTCACGGCCCGCCTTCCCATCCCCCATGGGGCGAGACAGGGAGGGACAGGCATGCAGCCTCCCTTTGGGGCAGGGCCCAGGCACTCCGTGGGTCCCTCCCTGTCTGTCTCCCAGTGCTCAGGACCTAGCCACGTGACCACGCAGCTCCCAGGAGGCTGGGCAGACGGAGCGGCGTCCCAGGGCCCTGCCGGACCGCAGAGCTCACAGAGCAGAGTGCCGGCGCTTGGGGCAGTTTTTCAGGTTCCGCCTGCTTCTTCCTGCTCCTCCAGGGGAAGCGCAGAGGACAGAGGAGACAGGTGAGGACGGAGGGGACGGAGGGGATGGGCGGGGATGGAGGGGACGGAGGGGACAGAGGGGACGGAGGGGGACGGGTGATGACCGTGGGGACAGGTGGGACAGAGGGGACAGGGCCCTCAGCTGTGCTGCCTGGCTTGATGCCCCGAATTGGTGCAGACAGTTCCCTTTCTGGTCGTTCTGACTTGGGGGAGAGGCAGGAGTCACCCAGTATCAGAGTTGATGAAGAAGGTGGGTGAGGACGCCGAGTCCCGTTTTTCTGAGCTACTTTTCGGGAGGGTGGCGCTTGGCGTGGGCGTGCTCTGTATTTCTGGTCACGCCTTGTAGAGACAGTGCAGAGCAGACTCCAGACCTGCTCCGGAGAGCGACCCGGACGGTGGGACGAGCGTGTGAAGCAAGGGAGGATTCTGAGGACGATTAATGGCAGCGTGTCTTCCTGTAGTGAATTCACATCTGACACTGTGACTCAGGCACAGGCGCCGGTCACTAACGGGACGGTGGGCGGGGCTGCCTCTGCCGCCCATTTGCATGTGCTGTCTCGTGTTATTTCCGGCACCTCCTCAGCGTGTAAGCGCCAGGCAGCAAGGCCCTGGCCCCGCCCCATCGCTGTGTGTCTGCACACGGAGGACAAAACTTTCTTCTCAGCTTCTTCCCAACGTGAGCCACGGTTCCTCCAACCACCAGGACTGGCAGAGGACGTGGGCTTCCCCAACCAGGCAGTCCCTCCTCACATCCTCTTGGGTCTTTCTGTGGCCAGAGCCCCACCTGGACAGCTTCCCAGCTGCTCACTATGGACCAAGGGAGGCTACCGCACAACACAGGCCTTGGGGTGCAGTGTGTATGTGTGGGGGTCTCCCTGCCACCCACTCTGCCGTCCACATCTGCAGGCTGTGTGCGGGCCATTCCCACCTGCTCTGGGAGCTCAGCGTGGTGTGGGAGTTGGTGCTGCTTCACCTGATTGGACGTGGCCCACCCTCATGAGTGAGGGTGTGCACTTTACTCCAAGTGCACTGCAGACACCCAGAGAACGACTGGCAGCCCACCCAAGGGAGCCAGGCAGGAGGCCACCCCTATTAGGTGGGAGCTCGTTCCTCTGGGGGGGAGGTGCGGGGTCCCTTTGTCAATAACCACGGCAAGGAAAGCCGGGTGAGGAGGGAGAGCAGGAGGATGTGGCAGAGGGATCAGGGCGGGAGAGTTCCCACGGGGTCACACAGCCTCCTCCTGCTTGTTTGGTGACCGCCTGGGCGCCCTGCCACTGGGTGTACTTGGAAGCAATCGATAAACGTCAGCACTTCGGAGCTGTGAGAGCCCAATTGGCCCCACTGGACTAATAAACATAAAAAAACCCTGATTCAGACAGCCTGCCGCTCAGTGGTGAGCGGGAGATAAACTTTCCCTCCAGGACATTTATAATTGACATAATAAAAAGCTCTTCACCTTCCAGGCAAGGAGCAGAATTAATCACCTACGCCCTGGTACTCTGTGCGTTTTCTGCCTGAACTGGTAGCCGAACCGGTGAGCTCCTCTGGGCTCTGTCCACCCCGCCTGCAGTGGGCGCGGGGTGAGCTCCGGGCCAGCAGAGACGCCGCAGTGACCTGCCGTGTCCTTCTACCCGTGCGGCATCAGACAATGCGCCCATGATAATGGGCTCCGCGACCCGGGCCTAATGGCCGCGACTCCTCGGCCAGATGCTGAATGGACACCGCCAGACGGGCTGCCGGGGCATCTCCTCCCATCAGGCCGTGCCCTCTGTGCTTCTGGGCACTGTTTCAAGTCGCAAATAGAAAAGCTGCGCCCCTCACGCTGGGTTCTGAAGATCGATGGACGCCCCAAGCCTTTGATTCAGTGACCGGCCTGGATTCCATGCAGGCCTCGCTTCCAAAGTCACTGACCGCGTTAGCCTAACAGCGCGCCTCTGCCCTGCGCTCTGGGGAAGCAGGTGGCCTGTGTGCGTTATCTGGGCGATTTGGCAGATGGGCAGAGGCAAAGAGAAGCTGCGCACGGTGCCCCTGCACCCTGATGAGCAGGGTCGGGTCCCGGTCCCAGGCTTTAAGGTCACAGGGTCCCCTGGTGGCTGGGGACGGTGGGTGCAGCGTGGAGTGGAGGAGAAGCTGGAGCTTCCACTTACCAAGGGGCCTGGGGATGCTTCACAGTGTGCTGCTGGCTGAAAGCACTTTCTGAATGTTTATTCAATCATCTTAAGCCACTTACGGGACAATCCACTGCGGCCCACTGAGTTGAAATGCCACCAACATACACTTGGTTCCTGTGTGTTCTGAGGTCTGTTTCTGTCACTGTGCTCTGTTGAGCTCCCTGTCTTTACGATATTGTCTTTATATTTACTTCGTAATATTTAATAAGTGGTAGAGCTACTTTACCAGTGCTTTACATTCCTAAGGGAAGCTCCTTGGGATTCTACTCGGAATTGCACTGCGTTACTCGATTTACTGGGCAGAAATCCCCTCGTCCAATTACTCTCTCACTGTGTTCTTTAGGAAACAACCAAGATTCTTCACGAAGGTTCTGCGTATGTCTGGTAAGCATAGCTGTAATGTTTTTGCTGTTACATGTGGGATATATTTTTAAAAACTTGTGAGTCCATGTTTGTAGTATGGAACGATCGCATTCCTCCTGGGGAGCTGTTCCATGTACACAGCACAGCTTTATGCTTCTCACATCCCTCCCGCCCTCCCCCTCCCGGCCCTCTTCCTGGTAGCAAAAGACCCATCTCCCTGTTTCCTACTGTCTAGCTTTTATTTTGTATTTTGAAACTATTCATACCCAGGGTTTCTCATATTAACAAAAACCCATGTGATACTTAAGCTTCTGCGTCGGATTTATTTCACTTGACACGATGGTCTCAAGCGCATCCATTTTCCTACAAGTGACTCAAGTTTATCCTTCTTTACGGCTGAGCAATGCTCCGTTATCCTGGAAAGATATTTCCCACACAGCAAGGACTACGGGAGAGACGGCAGGCGGCGGTAGGGTGACGCTGTCCTTCATTCCCGTAAGCCTGGGTTCCTGACTAGGGTGCGGAGCACACGGAGTGGTGAGTAGGGTCCTCGCTTTGATTCAGAGTTGCAGCGCTGTGAGGAGAGAACAGGACGAGGACGGTGGCTGTGACCATCTGGCCCTGGCTACCCACTCCTGTGGCCCGGCCTCTGCCCGCCCTGGGTTTGCTGCTGTTGCTCCTGCTGGGTTCTCCTGTCCACTTGCAGGTGAGGATGAGGTTAAAGGCATCTCAGGACCAGGTTTTGGGGAAAAGGGACAAAAAAGTCAGTGCCCGTCAGTGCAGCTGGAAACTACGTTTCCCTTCTGACTTTGGGGACCTGCCCTGTGGAAACGGGGAGACCTAACCGGAGAGGCGCTGGACTTGTGACTATGAGCCGGAAGCTGCAGAGATGGTTGGAAGTGTCCCTTGATGTCCGCAGGGAGCCACACGGCGTCTGCCCCTCCTTCTCCCCAGAGGTGGCGGAGCCAGTGTGCAGGGAACAGTGCTGTGCTGGCCCTGCCCGCATCCAGAGCCCAAGGGTGATGCAGGCTGTCCGCCCTCCCGTGGGGTTGATGCTTCCTCTTCCTCCTGGAAGAGCTTCCCGAGTGATTCGAGCAGCACATGCAGTTGCCAGGGCTTGAGCTCAGTTTGCCCCGTTACAAATTGTGCTGAAATTCGGTCCCACTGTGGGATGTCAGGAGATGGGGCGAGTGGGGCCTTAGGAGGGGATTAGATTCCCGCCTTCGGGTGGGTAGTGGTCAGGGTGCAGGGTCATCTAGGGTGCACCTGCAGGCCTCTTCGGCCCTCACCAGTACGCCCCCCACCCTCGGCCCAGAGCCACGCCCCCAAACAAAGCCCTTCTTTACACCTCCCCTGGCTGTGGTGTGTTATTAGCAACAGAAAACAGACTGAGACTGGTGTTCAGGTTGCCTGAAATAACCAGTCCAGCTGAGCCACAGTCTGGTACAAGTGCACGGATCGTAGCGAGGAGACGCTGGCCGCCAGCCGTCTGTGGGATCATCCCTGAGACCCGGACCGTGGTTTCCTTCCTGTCCACTCACATCCACGTGGTCCATTCAGTCGCTGCTAAGCACCTGCCACAGCGAGCAGAGATTCCTAAGCGCATCTCACCTGGCAAGACGGCCAGGGCACACGCGTTAGGCCGCCGTGAGGAGGGCCAGGGCGGCCCGATGGGGAAGGAGGCCTGCCCTGGGGGAAGTGTGTGAGTGAGGCTTCCTGGAGGGCAGGGACGAGCTGGGAAGAGGAAAGAACCGCAGGTGGACGGGCCTCCCTGGCTGTCCTCAGCACGCACAGCCCGAAGGGGGACGCAGTCCTCGCAGGAGAGCACGTGAGGAAGGTTCCCTGAGGAGAATAAATTCTCTCCCCGCTCTGAGCCCAGAGCCCCTTCCTGGACACGGGCGCTCTGGGCGGCCGGGTGCGCTCTCCAGGGCTCACTGTAGAGCTCTGCCAGCGGCGTGGGCCACGGCTGCCTCCCGGGGCAGGGCGGGCTTGGGTGCGCAGGGCCGGTGGGAACTGGGCAGGCAGCGATTAGACCGCGGCTTCTGCGCCCTCTGAGACCCGGTGTGGGAAGTGGTGGCTCCGCCTGTAGTCCTTAAGGAAGGCTGCGGCGCAGGACAGGGAGCTGTTGACTTTGCACGGAGGCGCTGGAGGACGTCCCTGTGGAGGCCTGGGTGGCAGTCCGTGAAAGCACATGTGTGTTCAGGAAGGCGCTCCAGCTCAAACCACTAGTTCTCCTTAGAGTCCTAGCCGACAGGTTTGGACACGGGACGAGACTTCCTACAGCTCCCCGGGCAGCATGCGGAGTCAGGACCGGGTCAGGCCCTCGGGCCTCGCGGATTTTCCTTCCTGACCCGGGCTGCTCTCAGCGCGTCCAAACTGCTGAAGGTGTTATGTTTTCGAACGTTAGGCTGCTCTTCCTGACTCCGCTTCTTTTTCCTCTTTAGATTCTTGGTCACAGGTCTCCAAAGTTGCTTTCTTCAGTTTTCCAAGTTAACAGTTGTGGATGAGAGTTGACGGAAATCTGGTCCCCAGGACAGGAAGCGGCAAGGTAAAGGCAGGGTAGTCAGTGGCCCGGAAAGACCTTCAGCGCGGTTCGGGGTTCCGCGAGGGGTTCCCAGACGGGAGAGGAGCGGCTCCTGTATTCACGCGGATGTTCTTTTCTTGTATAGATTGTAAGTCAGATTTGGCTGTGGATTGCTGGCAGTGCCAGCTCCGTGCTGGAAAGTGGGGACTTCTTGCTGCTACTTTCAGCTGACTGCTGACTTCTCCAGCCGACTTCTCCAGCTCAGCCTGGCAATGAAATGCAAATGGTGAGTGCGGAGCTCTGGCCTGGGCGCGGGGCCTGGACGGGCTCCAAGGTCTGCCGAGGAGACGGGTTTCTCTGTCACACACAGCACAGTAGCTTCCTCCGAGGATTTCGGCAAGGGGAGTGAAGTGGTGGGGGGCAGGGTGCGAGTAGAAACCGTCGCCACCTCCTCCTCTCCTGCAAAAGCCAAACAGAAACAATGCTGCGTGAGTGTGAACGTGAAAGCCCCAGGCCTTGCCGCCCTCCGCACGTGGTCGCCGTGGCTGCGACCCTGGAGGCCTGCTGCGGCGGCCTCTGTGCCCCAGTGACACGCGTGTGCACACGGGCTTATCATGCCCTCGGACCCGGGGGAGGAGATTGTTTTTCAGCTGCTATGTTCAGGAAAATTCAGGGTCTGCTTTCCGAGCACTTTCCCCCTGAATATTGAAACCCATGGGTATTTCCAGGGAAATGTGATCCACATGTTCCCGATTCATTTGCACTTAATTCATCAAAGTGTTGCTTGTAAGAGTCATTTGATGTCTAAGGAGCTTTATGAGGGCTTTTTTAAAAATAAACTTTGTTATTCGAAGCAGGTTATCGCTTGTGCCAACACCAGCCAAACAGGACTCAGGAGGCCATCAGCCTGGACCGGAACCCACAGCCAGTGGGAGCGTGGGTGGGGGGAGATAGGAACTGAGGGGGACCCTGGAGTGGCAGAGTCTGGGACACCCCTCACCTTCAGTTGTCCTGCTGGAAATGGAGGAAAGTGCCGGCCAAGGACCCCTTGTCCCAAGGCAGTCCTGCCCTCCGTCGCCGTTTCCCCGTGGGACTCCATTGTCCTGCTCACCTTGCTGGTCTGCAGTGACTGAGCTCCGGGTGGGACAACTGTAGCTGATTCCCAGAGCTAGTGTGCTGCCTGGTGACCAAACAAGTGTTTTCCAACACAGCAACAAGTGATGGCTGCCCCGCTGATCCCTCTGGTACTGACCTCCTCACAGAGGCCTGGCGAGCGCTGTTTCCCGGCTGGCCAGCCCTGCAGCCTGGCCGTGCTGGCGCGAATCTGCACAGCCAGCCCGAGAGCAGAGCCTCACTTGCCTCCCTGCAGGGAGAGGCCCACAGTAGTGCCTTCTTTAAGAAGTCCAGTCCTGTTCAAGTTGGGCCCAGCACGGTGTCCCCACGTCCCGGGAGCCCTGGTGTCATCGTTGCTGTTCTGGAGCAAGGGAGCTTCTAGCAGGACAAGATGCCAAGGGTGACTCACCACCGCCTGGAGAATTCGCCTGCTTTGCATAAAGCTCAGGACACTGGTGACTGCCTGCTGGCTTGGGCAGAGGAGAACAGGCTTTTCTCCACACGTGACTATAAGTATGATGAAGGCCGTTTCTGGCTTGGTTGAGTTTAGAGAAGACATTGTTATGCCTTGTAAATCTGACCCACGTTGCAGAATCGTTTATATTTAATATGTACATTTTATACATAAGTATACAGTGGCTTTTAAATGTTTTCAGAAAACAGTGCTTTGAACCCAGGATAGCAATTTGATTGAGACTTGCTATAGTCAAAAATAAAATAATTACAGGGTGATTTCAGTCCTCTGGCTTGGAGTCCATGCTTGTGACTCCTGTCCAAGGTCTCTGATCAGCATGCAACACGCATTTCACTGCCCTGACCTTGGCTGATTTTTGCTTGAACCAGTGCAGTTGGGTTAGAAATCAGCCAAGGGCCCCGCAGAGAGGCTGGGGGAGTTGTGCTTGTATTTGTGCTGCGGGTGCAGAGGGGGCATTGTGCTCAGCTTTCTGCTGGTTCCTCTGTGTTCCAGGTGTGGAAGTCTCGGTCCAGCCCTGGCCCTGAGGTGCTGTCCTCTGTCCCTCAGCGCCTCTCTGGGGATGTGGGTGGATGGTGACGCCAGCCGCTTTCTGGAGGCAGTGGGAAAGGACCGAGGAAGCTGGGTGGAAACAGAAAGCTGTCCCGCACGGGGAAAGCATCTTGGGAGAAAGTACAAAGTGCCGCTGCAGTAAGGTGAAGCGGGAACTGCGCTGCCTGGGTAAAAGCCTTTGGTTAGAAGGGTTCGCTTGGAGGGAGGTTGGCTGCACAAGGACGAAGGGCTCACTGGGGTGCTCTGCGCAGGCGTCACGGCTGTGGTGACTGGTTCGGAATGGGACACAGGCTGGGCGGAGCCAGGCCCGCTGGAGACGCAGCTGGGACAGCAGAGCTGCGATGGAGCAGCAGCAGACAGGCACCCAGGGAGGGCTGGGTGGCCGCACACTGAACGCTTGGGTCCCCAGAGCCCTCTCAGGGTACAGGGCTGGGGCCGGCACTTCCCCACGTCTCGGGCCGTGGCAGGGGCCTGTGGTGGTGGCGGTGACGCCCACCTGGCTCTCAGACACCCAAGTCTTCTGGTCCTGACAGGTCGGGGTGCTGAAGCAGCGAGGGGAGGTGGGGAGACTGAGACCTTCAGCTCCATGTGCAGAGAAATGGGAACAAGATGAGAACTGGGAAAAGCCGGGTGCTGCTCATGGGGTCAGGCTGTGGGTTTAGAGGGTGTCGGTCTGGTCTACCGGTCACAACAGAATGCCTGGCCCCAGAGCAGGAATTTGCTTCCCCTCAGTTCTGGAAGCTGGAGACCAAGATCAGGGGTTGGTGGGTTGGGGTTCTCCTGAGTCTTTCTGCCCAGCATGCAGATAGGACCTCCTCACTGTGTCCTGCACGGCCATGTGCGTGCGCTTGTGTGCTTGTGTGCATGTGTGCATGCGTATGGTATGCGTGTGTGCATGTGTTTGTGGCTGACATCTCTTCCTCTTCCTCAGAGGACACTCGTCCTGTGGGGCCGATGTGGTCAGTACTTGATGACCATGTTCGGCCTCGTTGGCTCCGGAAACCAGTCTCCCAGTGCAGCTGCACCACAGTTAGGGCTTTAGCGCATGCACTTGGGACAGACACAACCGGCCCTGTACTGAGCTCTACAGCCCCTCCTTGGGTTGGAGTGGAGATGCCGGCATCATGGGGGCATTTCTGCAGCTTCTAAAGCCACTGGGGTTCTTCTCTTGCGTGGGGGCAGCGTGTCCTCTGACCTCAGCTCCAGGCCAGCAGCATGTGGCCTCAGCAGTGCCACCAGGGTTGGGGAAAGGCGTGGCCTGGGCTGTGGTGGCCGAGCTGGCAGCAGGCTGTGCAGGACGAAGCTGCCAGCCTGGGTGTCTGTCCGTTACTTTTAAAGGCAAGCGATCCCCTGAAAATCGGGGACTTCACTTCCAAATTCTTATGCAAACCGCTGAGAACGCCGGTTCGTGTGAACGCTCTTGGAGAAGTCCATTCCCTGCAATACTGAAAGTCTCACTCCAGGGGTGTAGGCTTAGGAGGACAGAGGCCTCTCAGAGAAACTGTCTCTTTCTTTACTAACCAGCTGCCACAAAGCAGAAGTGCTGAGCCAGTGGGGCAGAGGGGAGGCATGAGGGGCCCAGGTCTGTCGGGCAGGTGCCCCTGGCTGGGTAGCCTCTGCCTGGACCTTGGGCTTCTGCTTCTTAACTTCCACCTGGGCTCTGGCCTGTGCTTAATCAGCCAGGGATGCCTGCATGCTTAGCAGCAACAGGACAGCACAGCCCTTCTTCCGAGAGCCGCACAGCTGGCTGGATGCTCAGACTGGCATGCAGGCACACCGGGGCACAGTCTCCGCCACAGAAGCAGTGACAGTCCTAGTGGCCCCTTGGCGTCTTTTGAGGAGTCTGGGGTCAGCTCTGGAGTGAGCAACATTTCTGGTCGTCTTCAGGATGTGCCCTTGCTTGGGCAGGGTGCTGACAGTGGGCTTCTGGGAGCCCTGCGTGTGGTCCTCTCTGCTCCCCCACACTAAACCACAAACATCCCAGTACGAGTCTTCTGCTCAGTGAGTCGGAGGAAATTGTACTGTGTGTTTTTCTTTTATGATAGTGAGCTTTTTTGTGTTTAAATAAACACACAGCACTTTATAATACAGGAACCAAGAAAATATTTGGGCACAAGGCTCAGCTCTGCATCGGTCTACCGAGTGACTGTGAGAGGATGATTTGGCTTCTCTGTCTTCTTCATCCATGAAGTGGAGATGATGATCTCTGCAGGCCCAGGGTCGTGGAGATCATTCAACAGCATTTCACAGAAAATGCCAGCTTGCGTGTAGCTCGGCACATAATAAGTGGCAATAAAGTTCAGCTATTATTGTTATTAATAATGTCAAGACTTTTAGGCGATGACAGCACTTTGTGTAGGACTAGTTTCCAAAGAAGGAAGTATATAGCCAGGATCTCTCAGCGCCCAGCTCCCGAGGGGATCCTCCGTGACACACTGGGTACGGGGACAGTGGGTGGTGTCTCTCCTTCATCTGGCCCACTCCGAGATGGGCCATGTGGCTGGGAACCTGGATAGCATCAAGCCTAGAGGTACTTACTGCGTTGACTTCTCTTGCACATAATCACCTACGGCAAAGCTTACCTTGTAAGTCAGCCACAGTAAGAGATTAGCGACAACGACTACTAATAAAATAGGAAAGTAGAACACTGTATTTTAATAAAAGCCCATGAATGTGGTCTCCATCTTCCAGCCTCTCACAGTACTGTACTCCTGCTCCTCTGCACCATGTGAGACGAGACAGTACCACCTGCAGAAGAGTGAAGTTGGGGGGACGCAGCACAGGCCCCTGGTGCTGTTCCTGATGCAGGTGCTCCCAGAGCCAAGGGGCATGAGGGGTGATGATGCCCTGGGTGGATGCAGGGGGCAAGACGTGACAGCTGCCTGGCAGGATGGAGCAGGGTGGCACAAGCACACGTCCACTGCCCCAATGGCATGTGGTGCGGAACTCAGGAACTGTGTGCTCCTGAAGCTTTCCATGCTGTATTTTCAGATCACAGTCGACCTCAGTGAACCCAAGGGTACAGAAGGACTGTGGTATGTCCCCTAATCTGAAGGGACCCTGATTCAGAACAAAATACTGAATTCTTTATGCAAAGCGCGGTGGTGCCCTCCGGCCTGTGCCAGCTCCTACTGGGAATCCGTCGGTGAGTCAGGGCACAGTTAACGGAACCTTTGTGTTACTCAGCGTGGCACGTCGATACCGACAGACACAGACGCCGCCATAAACACAGGCGCAGGCGCAGGCGCAGGCGCAGGCGCAGAGGTGCGCAGTAGGAGGGGCACAAGGAAGAGACGTTCGCTGCGGAGTGTAAGTTACTCGACCTTTTCCATTTCAATTCCTGCCTCCAGAAATCGCATCGCTAGGCCGGTGTTAGAGCACTCGTGAACCAAAGGACACATAGGTGCTGGTGCACAGTGGACCCCCGACGGCGTTTCCTTAGCCGTGCAGTGAGGGCAGAGTGTAGCCCTGGACTCTGGGGTCATGGGGAGACATCTGCTCGATATGCACAACCGCACTGTGAATACGGGGTTGCACAGAATGGGGTCATTCTGGTCGGCTCCTGGGGTGTCCGGTGACTCCAAGCCATGCCTTCCGGGGTCCCTTCAACTCCCAAATGCTCCCCATGGAAAGAGCTTCAGGAGGCTCCCTGAAGGCCGGGCCTGCGCTTCTCCTGGGAGGATTTCCTCCCTGAGGGCCTGTGTGCCCAGGAGGCGGAGGGGAAGACGTCCCTGCTCTGTGCTGTGTGGACGCCTGCCTCCTCAGAGCCATCTCCAGCCCTGGTTCTGGATGCCAGATGAGGGGCAGGGCAGGGCAGGGCAGGGCAGGGCAGGGCAGGGCAGGGCAGGGTAGGGCAGGTGCTGCTCAGAGCCAGGGGAGCGCCCGCCGTGGCGTGAGGGGCCGAGCACGGAGCACCCCGCTCCCCTGAGTGGTGCTGGCTCCAGACCCTCTGCAGAGCCGTCTCGCACCTGTCCACGCTTGGTGGCCGGGCCAGGGCTGCTGTCATTGTCTCTTCTTGGTCTTTCGTCTCAGTGGGACTTTGCTGGTGATGATGGTTCGTAAAAATGACTGAGTAACAATAACAAACCAAAGCAAGTCATCTTTCCATGCAGTAGAGATTCTTTGCAGCTATAACTCTTCAGAACTGACAGCTAAGGACTGAAGGAGTCAAAATTCATTCCTGGGTGACAGTGGTGGCTCCCACCCTACCCTGCGCTCGCAGCGAAGGTGGGTACTCTGGACAGCAGGGGGCAGTGTTCATCTGCGGATAGGAGGAGCCGGCCAGCAAGGGTGTGCAGCTCCAGACTCCCTGGAGCGCATCCCGTGTTCGGTAAGCCGGTTTGCAGAGAGTCCTGCCATTGCAGGGAAAGGCCTTTCCCAGACCAGCGCTGCAGCGTGAATGAGGTTCATCGGCAGGCACGTCTGCGCTCTTTGGTGGCTGAGGGGTCACAGAGCAGCCGGAACAGCCCGGAGCTGGCCGAGCGGCCAGGCTGCCTTCCTCTTTCACTTCGGATTGCTCGGCCGGCCGAGAAGGGACAAATGCATGGAGGCACCACTGCTCAGCCCCCAGAGCAGCAGCCAGGCCCTGGGTGGAGAGGACCCCCGTGGGCGGGTGGCGGCCCTCTGCAGCCGGCTGCGCCCTGCACCCTCAGCCTGTGCTCTGCCTTTCACACGAGAACCTCTGTGCGAGTGGTACATGCCAGGCTGTGGGCCTCCTGCAGGCGAGGCCGCCAGGGCTGCGGAGCGGGTGGGGGCCAGGCCTGCACTCCCGCAACCTCAGGGAGAGCGAGGAGCCTGCCCCCCACGGCGGGCCTGCTTCGAACCAAAGTCCCTACTCTCAGTGAGAAGCGTGCATTTTAAGTAAACATTTAGGATTGTTTCCCCAAATTCTTGAAGTTTTTCCCTTTTCCCCCCAAGACATGGTTTCTAGTAATTTTCCCATACGACTTGTGCTTCTGGTGACTGATGGTTTATTTCAATGTCTGACACGCTTTATGGTGCTATTACAAAATTTAACTGAAATAGGCGAGGATGGTGTGTTTACGAAGACTGTGCAGCGTCTGAGGTAATAGAAGCTAAGTCCCTTCAGAAAAGTAAAGTGGGTCTTAAGCTATGGGGGAAGGAGAGGAGGAAGTTGAGAGACAGAGAGAGAGTGTGTGTGTAATCTGGCCTATAAATTCCTCACTTTTGTTTTTCTCCATTACCATCATTTTTAGTTGAATTCATGGTTCTCACAAACCACTGTGTACTGAAACCAAGTTCTATAAGAGTTAAGGAATTTCGAGCGCTGAGAATTTGGAATCTAGGAAACACAAAATTCATCATTTGACCTTGGACTGTACGTCCCAGTCCCCTGCTTCAGCACAGAAGCTGCGTATGTACATGCTTGATGAATAAGACCCTTAAGGTTTGCAAAAAACGCAACACCCTAGATTTATATATTCCATTAAACGTGATCTTCACAGGCTAATTAGTTAGTAATTTCACCCCTGCTTGTAATATAAACCATTTTATGCTCAATAATAATAAAATCTATGTAAACTAGGCTCTTTATTAATAAACATTATGTGCTTCTGGCTTTCAAATAAAATAATGCTTTACGCGCCTCCCTCCTTATCACGCCCGGGCTAATCACCCAGTAAAAGTCAAACAGCTAAAACGCTGGTTTTTATCTCATGTTGTAGAAAATAGTATGGAACCCACGTGAAGAGCTTCAGGGGGAGACAGAACTGGGGACCTGGGCTGAAGGCAAGAAATCCAAGTCCGTACTTCCGGGTGCAGCCTCCCAAAGGGTCCCTGAGCCCCGAGTGGACATCAGCGAGTTGCACGTGGGGGCAGTGAGTCCACACGCCTGAGGGCTTCAGCCCCACCGCGCAAGCCTGGCGGCTGCACGGGTTCTGTGGCTCCCAGCTCTCTGGCTGGGTTCTCCTGAGCAGAAGACCTGGGAGATGTCAGTGTAGCAGCTGAATCACCCATGCACTAGGAGCTTCTCCCGACCCGGCCTCCTGCTGTGAAAGGCACAGCTCCTGCAGCCAGCGACGGTCCCGTCCTGCAGGGCCTGTGACATGAGCAGCAGGGTCCGCAGCAGAATGGAAAGGCGGGGTCGTTACTTCAAAAGAATCTCAAGACAGCAGAAGGGCGTTACAGCAGTTCTGCTCCCTGGACTCACCACACGCACACATGCACATGCACACATGCACACACGCATGCATTTCCCCACACCTTTGACCTCCCTGGGGGCTCACATGTTGTAGTTAATAAAAGACAAGCTCTGGTCATGATGGGGCCGAGATGGAAGTCCCCAGTGTGGTGATCAGAGGCGTTCCGCTGCTGTCACATCTCGGATGGAGGCTGACAGTAAATGGGGAATCCAGGGAAATGAAAGACACACAGACAAATGACGGCGTCTTTGCAAGGAGACACATTATTTCAGACTAAACACTATCAAGGCCTGGGGAAGCCCTAGCCATCTTACGGCGGCTCTGAAGTCTCCTTCTGTTAGACGACAAGGCCAAAGCCATGGCTCACAGGGAGCGCCGAGCGAGGGCTCTGCTCACACTAGTCCGCGAATGCAGCGGCCCGATCCTGCATGCAGGCAGTGCTGCGTCCGCATCAGGGGTAGGAGGCAAGCGCACTCAGGTGAGCCACCTGGTGTCACAGTGTGAGCGCACGCGTGGAGCCTGGCTCCAGAGGCGTGCTGCTGCCTCTTTCCCAGACAAGGCAGGGGCACCGGGGCGATTTCACCCTCTGACCACAGGCCCCTGGCCAGCAGCCCTGCTGCCTGGCACCTTCTCACAGGCGCTCCGCTTCCCCGAGTCCACGGGGCAGGGCAGACGAGCCACCTGGGCTCGGGACCACTGCTGCGGGCTGAAGTTCATCAAACCGCCGAGCGGCCTGGTACAATGCCGGTGCAGCCTTCTGGCGGCTGAGTCCTGGGCAGTGTAGGCAGCTTGGGGTCGAAGCAATCGCTTCCATGGGATTCCTGGGAGGATCACCACAGGTGAGGCTGTCTGGGAAGGGGGCTTGCCTCCTCTCTAAGTGGATCCAGTGTTGGGTCGAAAATGGATTAAGTCAGCAGAACAGAGGCGATGACAGAAGAGGGGACGAAGGTGCCCCTCTGTACAACAGCACTAGGGCAGGTTCCTTTTACCCAGAGAGGCAAGGTCGGTGTCCACTTCCTACAGCTTCCGAGAAGCTGGCCTCCCCCATACCACCCATCGCATTCAGCAGATACACTTTGGGTGGCTTCCTTGTGCCTGCTCCCATGCTGGGGATAATGGCAGAGCCGGGACGATGCCAGCCAAGGGCCTGGCCTTCACGGGGGAGAGCATGGGGCCAGGGGGACCCATGCCATGGCCCCGAGCACCTGGCCAGCAGGCAGGAGTAATCTCATGGGCACTGTTTAGTTTCTTTCTCATTTCCGTGACGGAATCATTCACCTGAAGGGCAAATGAAATTCTCCCTGTCCGCAGCTGAAGCAGTGTCTGAGGAAAGGCAGGGAAGCGTGGGCCAGGACCCACGGTCCCCTCAGCTGCGCACTTTCATTTGTTATGCATACGGAAGAGAGTGGGGTGATGTTCACCACCGTATACATCAAACCAGCCGTTCCTCTGTAAAACACCTTTGTGTGCCATGGCGCTCATAAAGTTGAACATTCAGCCGTTCACAAGTGCTGTGTTTGTACCACACACTGCTGCGACGTGTGACGAGGCCCCACACGTGACGATTTCCTCCTGCAAGGCCGAGCTGGCTGCCACTCAGCAGTCCCATCCTCTGTGGCCTTTTGGGTTGGAAGTCACGAGGATGACCCCGAATGCGAGAGGCTTCCCTCGACAGCACCTGTTTTTCACGTTAGTGGAAAGGCCATTGGCGGAGCCTGAGGACGTTCTCGCCTTTGGCAGCCTGGGCGAAGCTCTGAGCCGCTCTGTGGCTGGGCCCGGCGAGCCTGGTCTCGCCCGAGTTCTCCGGCTCGCCGTCCCGTGTCCTGGCTGCCCAAAGCCCTTGAGTGTGTGCAGCCGGGCACGTCCCTTAATGGATCCCAACTCAAGTGTGTTCCAGGGGAAACGGAGTCTGCACTTCGCTGGCCTCACCGGACGTTGTTTTCCTGGGCTCTGTCGTTGAGTAGAAGTGTGGTGAGTCTTCCAGCAAACACTGTTCCTTCCCTGCCGAAATGTCTGAGAACACAGACTCTGGCCTGTGTAGCTCCTTATTCTCAGGTATCAGTCACTCCAAGCGTGGCTCAAACGCCAGAGATGCATGTCCCTGGCGAGAGAGCATTAGCTGCACTGCTTGAACCCAGAGTAAAAAAAAAAAACAAACTGGTTTCAGGATAAGTTTTAAATATCAACTCTGAAGGAAGATTTTTTTCTAAAAGCTGGATGTTTGGGGGAAGTTCGATGATCTCCAAATATCCTGCCTACTCTGAAATCATTAGTAATTGATTCACAGCATGGGTGGAATCAATCTGAAACTGAGTCATCTGAAATTCATTTGAAACCTTAAGTCAAAAAAAGTGAAAACTAAATCCGACCTCCTCCCCATCTGACAGCACCGCAGCTGTGCTCCTGCGAGCCGCCGCCGCGCACCTTTCAGGTTGCATGAGCCCAAAGCGGCAACGCCTCCCACACACGGGTCTCCGTGTTCAGCCGCCTGGCCGTGGGACTCTGGCTCAAGAGTGGAGAACCTTCCTCCTGAACAAGACCCCTGCTCCTCCTGCGCAGAGAGAGGACGGGCCAGGCCGCCCACAGGAGGGCAGCCCGAGGGTAGCCATGGGGTGCTCAGGGAACTTTGCAGGACTCAGCTTCTCCTGCGCAGGAAGCAGCTCTAACAGCGGCAGCCGGACTCGGGGATCCTGGGGACCCCGCTGAGGGAAGGGTGATGGCTCTGAGTCCTCTGTTTGGAGCCGCGCTGCATGCTACTCTGATTGGATTGGCAACGTGGAAATCACGGACCGTGATTATGCGTGAGTGAATGGGTGAAACAGGAGGCCTGGCCTCTACCTCACGGCCTTCTCCTAACACCCGCCTCAGCCTCTCTGGACAGGAACTCCTCCAGTCCGCATCGGCGTCTGTCCTTGGGCCCGTCCATCTGTCTCTGGGCTCTGGGTCCCAGCGGTGCGGCTCTCGCTGAGCTCTGAGCAGGGGTGTGGCGCTTCTGGTGCACGTGGGTGCCTTCCTGCGGCTGAGCTCTGTGCTCTCCCCGCTGCCCTCTGTTCGTGGAGGCAGCTCACCGTCTCATCCTGCTTTAGCCCTCGGTGCAGGGAAATCCACCGCGGTCTGGACGCCAGGCGCTGTCTGGTGCCTGTCTCAGTCTGCCTGAGCAGTTTCCCGGGGGTGGGGTGGGCAGGCTGCGTGCTGGGTTCACACTTTCCGTGCTTGTGGGTCTGGGGCTGCTGAAAACCTGGGAAGCCACGTGTGTGAATCACTCCTGTCCTGCCCTCTGCGCTGTCCTGAGTCCTGCAGGGTGAAGCCTCAGAACTCGCCCCCCTCCCTCTCTGCTCCCCCGTCACTCCCTGATACTGTGTGGATTGCCCTGAGCTGCATCCTCGGCTCTTTGCTTGTTTGGAGACAGGGCCTCGCTAAGACACGAAGTTGCCCGGGGTGTTGCACTTAGCAGTGCTGGTGTGACAGGTGGGCGGCACCACGCCCAGCTTCAGATTTTCTTTGGAGGAGAAAAGTGACCGTGGCTGCCTGTGCTCACACGGGAATCAGGATGCCCTCCGTGAGAGCCAGTTAGGCACCAGGTTTGGCTGTGATCCCGGCCACGGCTCCCCATCTCCTGGGACTCCCTCCTGCTTTCTTGTCTTGCTGGCAGTTTTGGACTGAACGTCACACACGAATACAGACCGTTCATTCTGATACCTCTGCCAGAAGCGATGCGGCCGAGGGGGCTTGGATTCGCAGCTGAGGCATATTTTTCAGCCCTGGGCTTAAACATTTTCTTCCTCACCGGTTGTCAGTGATTTCTAGGAGGGCACGGTGCGGAGGGCTTGATAGCAGACGTCAGGGTTCCAGGCTGAGAGATGTCCCTAAGAGGAGCCAAGGAAATCAGATTCCAGGATGAGGGCGAGGGCTGAGATCAGGGCTTGCTGAGATCAGGGCTTGCTGAGGGGAAGAAGCTGAGGTGCCCGAGCAGAAGGAGAAGGGAGCGGGAGGCCGGGTGGCGCGGGCAGGGGCAGCTCAGCTGGGAGAGGACCGGGGGTGAGGGGCACAGTCCATGTTCGGCGGGGCGGCCCTTGAGGGTCGCGCCCGTGGCTGCGATTCCGCTCCTCCTGGGCTTTGGGGTTTGCAGGGTGCAGCAGCTGTTTTGAATGGAAGGCCGAGGCCAAGTGCTGCTTTCCATGAAAAGGGCACGAGACCGCAGGTGCCGCGCGGGTGCTGCGGACCTCTCCTCGGTCACCTCTGTGCAAGCGTCCGAGGGTCAGGGCTGAGGGAGGGGGTGAAGGCGGCAGGGGAGGGTGCGGCGCTGGACTTTCCTCCCAGAGAGAAGGGCCGGGTGGGCCTGGCTGAGTAGAGGACCCTGGGCAGTGTCCTGCTGTGACGGGGTGGGCTGGACGCAGGAGCAAGAGCTTCCAAGGTGCCACCGCTGGCCAAGGAGGCCGGAGCCTGAGGGCAGGGTCACCGATGAGCCCCTCCGAGCCCAAGGCTGGGCTGCACCTTGGTCCCGGACTTCTGGCTCCAGAGCAGTGAGAGAGGGCCCGTCCTGGAAGCTGTCTGCATCCAGCCCACCTTACATTTGCTGGAAAGCAAGCTGGGTGTGGTGGTGCGTGCCAATAACTCCAGGGCTTTAGGATGCTGAGGCAGGAGGATCACAAGTCCCAACTTAGCAGGACCCTGTATAAAAATACACAAAACAAACAAAATGGGAGATGGCCTCAGTATGTTCACAGAGTTCCAAGTGTTTGGGTCCCTCATGCAGGAGCATTGAGTGAATATTTTATTGATGAATCCAGGATGACAATTTTAGTTGGGATTGGTTAATATAATCCCAGCGCTGGGGAGGCTGAGGCAGGAGGATTGCTGTGAGTCTGATGTCAACCTGGGTTACACAGTGGGACCTGGTGGGGAGAGAGGGAGAGAGAGAGGTAGAGGCCTCTGTCACTGCCTGTTTCCTGAGGAGGCTTCGGAAAGTCACGTGTGTCTTCTCACTGAGCTGCCAGCCAGGGCTGTGCTCGTCAGGCCCGGGCGCGAGGACTCCTCTTTGGACAGCTCAGCCCTGCTGCTCCTGCCCATCACCTCCCAGAAGGAGCAGGTGCAGGTGGCTGGGCCTCCTCTTTCTGTCAGGCGAGCTCTGTGTGGCCTTGGTGGCCCTCGGCGCTGTCTTCCCGGGGCCCAGCACAGCCTCGCACCCCGGAAGCTGCCTCACTCCACACCAGGGGAGGCCTGCATCTCGGGGAGCACCAAGAACCCTGGAGAACCCAGCGACCATGAACAGCTGGAGGACGGACGCCTGGGAAGTGCAGGGAGGACACCAGGACCCACACTACAGGCTGGGAGGTGCGGCTGTGCCGTGCGCTGTGGAAGCCTCCGTGGACAGGGGGGGGAGACCCCGCTGGGACAGGCTCATCTCAGGGGCGACGACATAGCAGTCATCCACACCTCCGACGGTCTCTGTCCCCCACGAAACCCGGGACGGATGCTGTGGGAATATCAGATCCACTCCTGTAAAGCATGCGACTGAGGTCATGCCCTCTGCTGCCCTTGGGGCTCCGAACAGGAATTTGTTTCTGTTGCTTAGTCTCGGTCCTGCAGAGTCCCATACGGGAGGCCGTGCACCCGAAAGGACATTTGTCACGGTGACACCCATGGCTCCAGACACGAAGCTGCCCAGCTGGAGCCAGGCCAGCCGCGAGACCGGAACTGCCAAGCCCTTAATCGGGGTCAGAGTGACCTCGGCCTCTTCCCGCTCGCGTCCCTTCTGAACGCAGCTACCGACATCGCTCTGCTTTGCAGCAGGGTTTAATACTTACGTTTCTCCAGGAATGATCCAGGAAACTGCTAATTTTATTTGTCCTTTGAGCCTGTTATTTCAGGTTAAATCTGTAAAGGGAAATTATTAGAGCTGTAACCCTAATCCCTCCAATTTTCCTGGGCCTCATGGTAAATAGTGTTATAGGAAAGTCCTGTTGGATCAGGAGCCTCTATTAATCCGAAGTTATTTTATTGCTCCCGACAGTTCCGGGAGTGAAGGGCAGGAATTGGAACCAATCACTTCTTCCCAGGGAGCGGGAGAGACGTCAGGAGATGTCTTCCAGCACTTTGTCATCTATGGATCATAAAATCCTCCTCAGATCCCAGTGTTTAGGGCTAGAAAAGGCCGCAGAGCTGTGATCCACCCAACCATCTTGCTTGATAGATGAGAGACAGGACTGGGAGGCTGAGGCAGTGTGCTTGCGTAGGCTCAGATTCCACAGATCGAGTGCTGTCACCAGAGAGAAGAGCGCACCTTCAAAGCGGTGTTTCCTGCTGATCACAAAGTTAACGTCCTCTCACAGGGAGAACAAAGCACAGCCTGAAACTACACGTCCACACCGTCCGGGTAAGCTCGATGGTACACTCAGTGTTACACCTCGCGTTTCTTGTGAAGGTGTTTAAAAAGGTCCTATTTCTCATAAAAATAAAGCACACTGCTGAAAGGTAAGCTGAGGCACAATCAAATTCTCAAAGAGTTTATTCGAGCACATGGTGACTCGTGAATTGGGCTGCCCTGAGCCAGAAGTGATTTGGGCTCCAGCGCAGGAGCCTGGCAAGGCCTTGGATTGGCTGGGAGAGAGGGCAGCGGCTGCATGGGTGATACGTGCACTTCCTCCTTGCACAGGGAGTGGTGGCTTCTGATTCCTCCAGGGTGAGTCTCATTTCTCTTCCATGGAGACGCAGAGAAGAAAGGCCCAAGTGAGAGTCTCAAACTGAGAGAGGCCAAGGAGCTCAGGAGACGCAGCCAGTCACGTGCGCTCAGGAGCCCTCCGGCCCCGCCTGCGCCTGAGTCCACTCGGCCAGCACTCAGGACTCGCGAGGCCAGGCCGCAGGGTGACAGGCAGCACGGACGCGCCCCTCTGTGCCCCAGCCTGCAGCTCAACGGTGGAGTGGCTTTTTCAAGTGTTTTCTTTTCTCACTTATTTTTGGTCGTTTCCTCCGTAATTTCTAAAGGAAACGTGTATATTTTTCTTTCTTTCGTTTTCAGTTTTAACCATATCTTTTTTCAGGTCAGAAAGATGAGAACTTGACCTCTGGCTGTGGTATTTCACCCACTTTTTCCTATTAGGGTTTGTTTTCAGCACTGGCAGTAGAGGTAGGTAGGAGCTCAATTGCACGTCTTCCATCCCTGAACTTGCTCACGGTCCGTGGTCACACCTGAGTAAATCTCTTTAGTGTCAAATGAGTCCAGTCATGGTATTATAAGCAAGGTGTGGCATTCAGATTATTAATATATCTAGAACCTTACTTGCAAATATAGGCAAGTGCTTTAGGTGTAACTGCTAGTGATGAAAAATTTCCTCACTGAAAGTCTATCTGAGGATAAATGTGTTGTGATTATTATAAGAGTCTCATGGCACATCAATCATTAATGATGATTGTGAGAACACCGATTTTCTGGGTTAGCAGCCATTACTCAGAACATTCAGATAATCACAAGAGTGGGGAAATGGCCTGAGAGTTGGTTTACCTGCCGCCCTCCTCTCTGCACCAGCTCAGGGAAACTCTCTGCGGTGTAGGCGGGGCCAGTGAGGCTGCACCTTGCGGGTCTCCCTTCTCTCCAGGGTCACCATCATTTGTTCTTCAATGCCCAGGGTGCTTAAAACCGTTTTATATGTTTCGTCTGGTGTTTTAGTCGCTTCCAACAGAAGGATAAGTGTGCTCCGCATTATTCCGTCTTGACTTGAATTTCTACTTGAAGGAAAATCTCTTAAGTCAAGTAGAGTGACACTCATGATAAATGAACTCCAAGATCCAGACATAATAAGGAATCAAAATGAGTGGGGGAGAAAGAAGAACAACAACATTTATGCTTGTTATACTACGAAGCTACATTAAAGAATGCTTTAATTAATGTCCATTATTCTGGACCTGTGGGGACTGGTATAGGATGAATTGTATCCTCTGCTGAGAGATGTTTTGAAATCTTTCAGACGCCTCAGACCTCGTTTGGGCCGATTGCAGCCTTGTAGGTGTACTCAGTGGAGCTCACGGCAGTAGGGCAGCCCTTCCCATGGCTGTGTCCTCCTCAGAAGACAGTGCTCGCAGAAGCAGAGATCGATGAACCGGAGGAGCACCGAGGACAGCGGTCCCACCAGCAGCGAGGGGGAGACAAGGAAAGTCCCCGGACAGCTTGGTTCAGACTTCTGGCCTCCAGAACCATGGGACAATAAAACTGAGTACTTTTGAGCCGCCTCTTTTATCGGACTGTTTCGGGCAGTCCTGGGCATGTACTGCAGAGACGATCGTTTTCGAGTTGCTGAAATGATTGCCTTGGGAACCGGCTTTGGCTTCTGATGTGGAGGGACAGAGGGTGTCCGGGCACAGTGTCATCCAGAAGGCTTCTGCTCACAGCCTCTTCTGAGCGGCACGTTTTACACAGGGAGGGTCGTGTGCTCATGACGTCACCGGGAGCCAGTTGGAGCGAACGTCTAATGTCCCAGTGAACCCGGCAGTGGGAAAACGGCAGCGGCTGATGGTTCTGACGTATTACTTGTCTTGCCCTATTAAATTTGGCTGGTGGAAAATTTGGAAGTCAAGCAATTTTGAACAACATTTTAAGATTTCCTTTTTCCGAGGCTTCTTCTAGGACTGCAGGGTGATGATGTTTCAGCCTTGGCCGGGCACTGATATTTATTCTCGAATTTGGCCAAAACGTTTGTCTCCCCACTGGTTCGGTTGCTCGTGCTCAGCTCTGGTCTCCAAATATTAAGTACCAAGCTCCCAGAAACACCCAATTCAGGGTTTCGGTAGGTGCTGTGTCCGTCTCGGCTGGGATACAAATCCCCTCCGCCCACCATACCCACACGCTGCGCGCCACCTGTCCCCCAGTGACTTAGCCGGCCCCCTGCAGGGTTGGCTGTTGTGGTGCTGTAGTGCTGGGGTCCGAGTCATCCTCGTTGTTCTCCATGTTGGTCTGAAGTACAAGAGAAGAGTAGCAAAGGAGGTGTCACGCGTGGGCAGGCACAGCGCCCGCACGCCATGTGGCCTCGCTGCACGGCTCGGGACAAACCGAACAGAAGGTTCCGAATGTCGTAGCTTCCAGCATCGCCCAGGCCTTGCAATGGAGATTCCTGGGCCCCTGTCCCTTGTGGGGAGCCTGCGACTCTGCCTGGAACCTGTGCAGTCTCCTCCTTGAGTGGCACCATGGTCTCTTGCTCCTTGGCTCCTGGCTGTGCCCTAGGGGACGAGGTCAGGCCAGCGACAGCCAGGGTGGTAGTTAGCTTAGTTATTTTCCAGTAGACCAAGTGTCCTGACTCCTGTCAAGGTGCCCTGCTCATCCTGACCCTCTAGTTCCAGGGTCTGGAAGCTCATCTGGTCCTTCCTGGCAGGGGTGGCGGCAGCATCACTGTATCTGTCCTAGGGGCTGTGCTATCCCTGCCAAGGCTGCAGACCCTTTCTGCAGCAGTCGGCAGTCCCTCTGGACCCCCGGCATGATCCTACTTTTACTTTTGCCACCTGCTTCCTGCTAGGACCAGGACCATGCCAGGGCACTGGTAACCTCACTCCCCATGGGGTGGAACGGCACAACCCTGTACAACCAGAGCTGGTGGCAGACTGCAGACCAGAAACCAGGATCCAAGTCCTTACCCAAGGGTCCTTGGGGAAAACTACTTCCTGTTAGGATCCCACTCCTGATTTTCAAGTTACTATCAATACAGGTCTCTCTCCTGGAGAAAGCCACATTATACAGAGAATTCACTTCATGTTTGAACCTCTCCCTGCCCCTCACATGCACGTGAGCACCACCCTCTGTCATTACACACATGGTTTGGCTGCAGTGGGGGGTTTGAGATGCTGTCCTGTTTCTGGCGTTAGAATCCCCTTGTGTGAGTGCAGGTTG
The DNA here is from genome assembly GCF_000276665.1 of Chinchilla lanigera. NCBI lineage: Eukaryota > Metazoa > Chordata > Mammalia > Rodentia > Chinchillidae > Chinchilla > Chinchilla lanigera. The sequence goes on from NW_004955403.1 coordinate 1,503,676, forward strand.
CCTCCTGGCCACACTTCCTCTGGTCCTGGTATTTTTAGCAGTGCCCCCTGCGCAGTCTGGCAGCACCTTGGCCCCCAGCATTTGTGCCCTATTTAGGCCTAGTGGGGCTGTGTGCTCTGAATGTCCACGGTTAACACCTGTCCTTAGTGTGACGTGGGCTGTTGATGTGGGGGACCCTGACGTGACTTCTGAAGCCAGCATCCACTCTCCTCTGGGAAAAGCCCCCGTTTCTGTGTTTAAATCAGCGTGTGTCGTTTCACCTTGGCGGCCCTTGTGGTGCAGGGTGTTCCCACCTCAGGACGGTGGGCTGCAAAGCCAGAGGAGACTTTCTTGGGAAGAATGGCACCGGGATTTCCTGCCCTGATGACGCCAGGTGACAGAATTCAAGGGCTGTGAGGGCCTCAGCGATAATCTAGTTCAAAGAGCTACATCATAAACACAGGAGCTGGGGGGCCGGAGGCGTCACGGGGAGAGGCACGGCCCTCGTTGGAAGAATCAGAGCTGGACTGAGGTCTCAACATTTTTGCCTAGTGCTTTTTCTGCAACACCAGACTTTCTTTTTAAAAAGAGTCGATCTAAATAGAGTCCATTTTCACTATTTTTCAACAGTTGCGGTCTATAAAGTCGTGAGCAGGGAATCACCAACTACCGAACCGCTGCTTCTGGGGATGTAGGGCCAGGGCCCTGTGAGCTCTCTGGCCTCAGTGACTTGGGGACAAGTCTGTACAACCTTGTTGTGTGTGTTCCTATTTGAAGATGTCTTACGTCCCATGTGTTCCTCATTCATTAACACTGAACTCGGGTCTGAGTGAAGGTCTTTTAACATGTGTATTTTCTCCATAAGGCTCATCGCAGCCTTTTTATTTTTAGAAGAATCAGACAGTACTTCAGGGCCACACTTCAGCAACATTTCAGACAGTGAAATCACCAACGAAAGCAAAAAATTGTGGAAAACACGGCCTTAGACAGACCAGGAGCAGGACGTCTGTTCACCTCTCAGGGCTGAGGAGAGAAGCAGAGCAGGCTCGTGCTTGCTGCAGCGTGGGGCGGGTGCCCTGGTGATGCACACGTCTGAGCCCCAACACTTGTCCACAAGTGGCTGGGAAGCACTGTGACATGGGGATTTCAAACAACGATTAGCGAGGAGATAAATCTGCACATGGGTCCTGGGAATATGGAGAAGGTGATTCACAAACTGAGGCATGGGAAAAAGGATGGATCCAAAAGAGATGTTTTGACAGCACCGCTGTCTTCTATTATGAGGATCAAAAAGAGTTTTCCGTGGGGACCACCTGTGTTTCAGCAACTTATCTGCTCCCGTCTTCTGCGGGTGTCTTCCTTGCACACCCCTTTCACTGAAATGCCAGGTGTCTGCTCACCAGCCACCTCCATCCGGCCTCATCCAGGGTGCCCCAGGGCAGCACCTGTTCTCCCTCTTCTTCGCATGACGCAGGCGATGCCCTCAGCCCTCCGAGGCCTCGTCCTCACTGGGCTCGCAGTGCTGCTGGCCCTCTGACACGGCACAGCTCCTGGACTCCTTCGGAGAACTTCTCCTCTCCGTCCCAGTTTCTACATCCTGGAATTACCCAGGCCTAACCCTTTGCTGTATTGTCTATACTCACTCTCTAGGGACATGGGTGGAAATCACACACACACACACACACACACACACACACACACAGAGGAATTCATACTGTGCAAAGGGAGGTGCTGCTCTTGGTAGGTGCCAGCCCGCAGTCCCCACACTGCTGCCTGAGCCAGGATTACAGGAAGCGTTACCTCCGCGGAGTGTGGGAGCACGGGCACCGTGTCCCGATGATTAATCCTGGCTGGATGGAGACACTAGGAGACGGTCCAGCACACTCTGAGGTGTTATCTGTTGGTGTCTGCAGAAGAGCCGCATCTGGGCCAGCAGGCTAAAGGGCTCGGCTTGCCCTGATGGGGCAGAACAGGAGCTGAGCCACAGGTAGCCGGCCAGTGCAGGCCAGCTCCCCTCTTGAGGGGGTATGTCACCCGTGGACATCAGCTTTTCAGTGTGGACTCATGCCCGAGATTCCAGGGAACTTCCGGGCCTTCAGCCTCGGGCCAACCTGAAGCTGTGGTCCCTCACATTCAGAGGCTTCCACCTGCTTACCTGAGCAGCAACCGGTCCCCCAGGCCCGCAGCATGCAAGCAGCCTGTGGGCACCCCAGCCTCTGATCCTGTGAGCCACTGTCAGAAATCTCCTTTCGTAACAATATGTGTATTCTACCGGTTCTGCTCCTCTGGAGAGCCCTGACACACACACACGACGGCTTCACGGCTGGGGACTGGACTTCTCTGACCCCCAGAAATATTCAACTGCCCAGCCCACAAATTATGATGGAGCAATATGGATGATTTGCCTTCCACATGATGCAACAGGCTAACTGGAAACTGGCCGTGGAGCAGATGTTCTGGTATCTTCAGAAAATGGAAGCCCGGTGTGTGGTCCCTGAGAGAAGGGGAGTATTTGCAGTCTGTTCCACCACTGCTCGCCCCCTACTGGGAAGCTCAGAGGGGAGATCCTGAGTGGAGGTCCCAGTAGAACACGATGGCTTCGGGCTCTCTGAGTCACGGGCAGCAGACGGGCACTGGGGACATCTGGAGGCCTAGGAAGTTACAAATAAGCTCCCACCAGAGGGTCATGTGTGGCTGTACATTTTCCCTAGGGTGGAGGCGCTTATGTACTCCCCTAACAGGGGCAGAGAAGAAGCCGTGAAAGAACTGATCTCATCTGTACACAACGTAACTACCCAACAAGGCAAAACCAAGCACTTTTAAAATTTAAACAACAAAACGTGGGCACTTAATACACGGTTCATTATGTCTGGCACCCAACGAAACGTATGCATTTCAAGAATTGGGAAAATGTGATCAATACCTGGGAAAAGTATCTAAAATGGAAACTTCTCTGCAGGGAGGGTTGTACTGATTTACAAATGCGCATTCACCAAAAGATGTAGATAGCCACTTGGTGAGATGGCCAGAGTGCTCTGAGAGTGTCCGTTCTGAGTGTTTTATTCTTCCAAGCTCCTTTAGAATAAAATCACATGATCCCCACCAAGCAGCAGGAGGAGACAAGAGGATCTGTTTCTTCTTCCTCTCTGGTGTGGACACATGTGCTCAAATTCAGGGACAAGAGTGTGATGCGAGTGGCTTTGTATCCAAAGACTCTTAGGCGACATTCCACATTCTGTCACGCTACCTCACCGACACCCCAAGTGTGCCACACACTTACAGAACATTTGGTTTGAATTAGCCATATTCCAAGGGCTCAGGGTCCACGTAGGTTCTTTAAATTTTAGGTGATTTAAGAGTGCAAAAGATACCCAGCAAGGGTCATCTTCTTCCCAGGCTCCTCCCTCGATTCCCTCTGCTTCCTGTCCACCATGTCTGAGCAGCTGTCCTCTGCTGGGCTCCTCTGCCATGCCACCCTGCCTCAGAGCCAGCTGAGCATGGGCTGAAACCTCCACAACTGTGAGCCAAATAAACCTCCCCTCCTTTACATTGTAGGTGTCAGGTGTTGTGTCCCAGTGATAAAGGAAGTGACTAAGATACCTGGGCACTCACCATTCCGAGATGATAAAAGATGTGCAGAACATACCTCACCCCCTCTGCAGCTCAGACCCCAGGGCGGGGAGCACAGCCCGGCATGGCCCACCTGCAGCCAGCCTGAGAAATAAATGCTTCTGTTTTAAGTCAGTTACTTTTGGCAGTTGTTACGTGGCATTATTGAAGCAATAGCGGACTAATGCACTCCGAGATATGTCAAAGAAAGTCCTAAGATATCTACTTGATACGCAGTCCTGCATGGCAGATTTGGTACCCTGAGAAGAAGGGCTGAAAACTAGAGCACATGGTCATCTCTTTATCCCGAAGATTTGAAAACAAACACCAGGTGGCCTGACTCGGGGTAGAAAAGCTGCCCTCAACAGACCAAGGCAGGGACATCCTCCTCCCTCCAGGCTGAGCTTTCTTGGACTTCCAGGGGTAAGGGTAACATCTGTGTTTACTGCAGCTTTAAACTTTCTCCTTATGATTCTCTTTCTGACTGTAGCTCCAAAGTGGCCGTAGACCTTGGCCATTGTTTATCTTTCTGGCTTTCTGCTCTCAGGTCGAACCATAAAGCACCAGTTGGGTTCAGTTATGAAACCATAAGTTCGGAGGGGACCATACATTTCATAGGCGGGAAACTGAGATCTAGTAACGTATTACTCACTTAAGGTTGTATGGCTAATGTTATTTTGTTATTGTTTCTTTATTCTTTGTAAAATATAAAAATGATATAATAAACATTATGTCCTTAAAATCTGTATTTGTACCTTCTACTTTTTTTTTTTTTTCTTCTGGTACCAGGAATCAAACTCACGACCTTGCGCTTGCCAGGCAGGCGCTGTGCCTCTGAGCTCAATCCCCAGCCCTGTATTTCTACCTTTTTTCACCTATTATAATCTGTGTAGACACTTTCAAAATTATTCTAGGTTAGACATTTTCGAATTATTCAACATTAAGATCATCGATCAATGATTTATCATACTCAGTTGACCATGATCATAATAACTGATTATGACTGATCATAATCAATTAAGATCATCACATTCTCTCATGCTGTAAGATTTGTGATTTCACATACATTACCACCATACAAATGCTTAAAAATGGAAACCATTAGCAACGCAGTAAACAGTGTTTGCTGTTGCTTCCTTCAGCCATCTCTAGGCAGGTGAATACTAATATCTCCACAAACCTAATGTGCTTCTCTTTTCCTTTTTGTATTGTGAGGGATTCATAAGTCACAAGTATCAATTTGCATGTAAAAGTGTTTCCTAAAAGATGTTTGCGTCCACACTCCATGACTGTTGGCAGATTAATGCACCTAAACTGAAAGCATTTTACCATTTCTTTGTGAATAAAGTCGACATAATTTTTACATTCTTGGGCTTGAGATTGATAGTATCTGAAACCCAAAGCAGCGCTGCATGATGCCCTGGCATTGAACTTCTAGCGAAGAAGCGTTCTGCCACGTTTCCTTACGCAACCTGCGGAAGGGGCCACCACGAGCAATGGCTTGACTGGACCCTGAGACAGAACCTTCAGTGGCTGAGGACGACTTCTGCGGGCCGAAGGTTGCCATCTTGTTTGTGAGGGAAAGAGCCATTTTCTCTACAGTATACACAACCTCTGCAGAGCTGTTTTTTTGGCTTCTAACAAAGACAATATGAAAATAAATTAGGCCTAGATTTGGTTTAGGTAAGCAATCTTTTGAGCCACAGCTGTATTACTAACTGATCTGTAATTGCTCTGCGTTTATGAGGTACATAGTTTATTCTCTCGCTTGCCGCACAATGGGCCGTGCAAGTTAAAGAGCTCCAAGTTTCAAGGCCTGGAGTTTTTGAGTGTCTGCCAGGACCGATCTGTTTAGCAAACAAGCTGGAGGGTGCTTATTAGTAGGTTGTGGCTTGCAGACCATGAAGCCCCTGGGGCCAGAAGCACTGATCAAATGGTGGATCTCTGTGCAGCTAGCTCTGGAGGAGAGGGGCCGCCACTCTGCTCCGCAGGCTTCTCCCAGGCTTTAATTAGGCCACTGCAAATGGCTTCTTTTGTAAGTCTTTCTGTTGGCCCAGAAGACAGCTATTAAAGATTAACATAGGAGCTATTTTTCAAATTAAAATGTAGACAATTCTGATGAGTTACAGTTACATTATTCATATTACAAGAACAAGGCTTGGTTAGGTTGGGAAAGTGAAGAGTCATATTTCTAGTGGAACAAAACACATCTTATTTTCTCCAATTGCATTTCTTTTTTTAAAAAATTGCCGGTCTTCTCTGCCCCCTGCTTAGAGGTTTGTTTCTACTGAATGACTCAAGGTGTCTCGAGGCTTTAAATTAGTGCTTGGTGGAGGATCCTTGAACCCTCAGAAGGATGTAGCCAGCCTGACCTGTGGTACATTAAGATGATCTGGGGAACCTCATGCTTTGCCTTCTCGGTCTCCATATTCTCTTCTGCTGTCTCCCCTAGTTTCCTCTACGTTTGAAGGTGGCAGCATAGCATGTACCTTATGAGCATCTCTTATTTTAATTCAAGCTATTTCAAGAACACAGATGCACGGGCTGAGAAATGTTTGAGGGCCGGCCCAATATGCCACTCCTGTGAATCTTGTTAAGTGAAGCCTTTTGCAGCTCTTGGTCTGCTGCTGATTGGTTAAGTACTTGCTCTTTCAGAGTTAGAAGACACTTTCCCCTGAATGTCGATCTCGTAAACTCAAGCCCGGGCACAGGGTAGAGGAAAGAAGCTTAAGTCCAGAGAATGATTGTAATCTGCTAAAGTGATCCTGGGGGCCCAAATATGACTTATACTCAGGACCAGTCAGCCATGTATGATGATGTAAAAACAGCACAGTACAAAACAATATTAGTGTTAATCTTTAAATCCTGATTTTGAGATATTCTGTAATGGGAGCAAACTAAAAACAATGATTATTTCTAGTTTTATGATATTCTTGGCCCTAGTTTACCACTGTAATATTAGAATGGCTCAAATGATCTTTAGTTATTTAGGAGGAAAGTATTACCCAGAAAAATATAATCCCCAAAAGCGTGGCTTTTATTACTCTGTAATTATTTAGTGTTGATAAAAGTGGCCATATTTATTTCTTACCAAAACATTTAACCAGAAACAAATGCACCAGGATAAATTCTACACTTTTCGTTCTTTCCTATTAGACTTCAAAACCATTTTTATTCATAGCAACGAAATTTTTCATCTTTTTAATTTTCTTGACTCTGGGCTTATATTTGTATGTGTGGATCAGTAAGGGGTTTAGTAAGCATTTCTGGTGGAAATGAGCTCCTCTGAAGGGCGTTTATGTTTATACAGTTTGGGCAACAGATTTTAGTGTGTCCCAAATTCCCTGGGGTCAGTGTGGACAAAGTCTGTAACCCCAAAGCATGACTACTGAAAACACACAGGAAACAAAAACCTCCTTCAGATTTCTAACATTGCTTCAATCCAACAGATATTTTTAAACCTTGACAATGCTTCACTGTCAGGCTCCATTTCTTAGGGAATTGCAGGAAAGACAAAAAAGTCAACAGGTAACCCCAGTGGAGGAGCGCACGCTCCCACGGTCTCGTTAAAGTAGGAAGGGAGAGCTAACTGCTTACGGCCTTTCTTGTTCAGAAGGGGAAGGGTGCCAAAGTGTAACCGTTTACCTGACAAGCAATTACGGACCCCTGCCATGTGCCAGGCACTGCGCTTGGGAGGGGTAAGGCAAAGGCCAGCTTCCTGGGATTTGGACTCCTGGAACTCTCATCCCAGGGAGGAATCAACCGACTACGACACCAGGGTGGAGCCGGAAGTCTGTGAGGAGGAACCGGCCTCAGTGGAGACACCATTGCCGGGAGGAAGCCAGTAGGCAGATAGAAGGAGGAGGGACAAGGAGTTCTGGACTAGAGGGTGGGGAGAGAGGGGACAAAGAGGACTCACGGGTCTGAAAGGCTCCGATTGTGGCCGGCGAGGCGTCCCGGTGGCCCCAGGCTCCTGAGGGACACTCGTGCCCCTGACCTGCTGCGCTGGCCGGCCCTTCCTGCTGCGAAGCAGTGTCTGCGGCCACAGAGCTCCCTCGGCGGATCCTGGCAGTAAGGACTGTGGGGTGCTTCGTGCCTGCACCCCGTGAAGCATTTTCAATGATGCGGCTGGATAACAGCCGCTAGCATCTCAAGGAGGCCACGCCGCACTTGCTCTCACTTATCCTGCAGGAGAAGCCCACAGCCAGGCTGAGACGTAGACCTCTGGCTCACGCTCATAGTACCAGTGAGCGACAGGGTCAAAACGCAACTCCGGATTGAAAACCTTCGAGCCCGTTCCTGGGAGAGCCTTTCTGCAGATCTGTGCCCGCCTCCTGCCAACCGCCCAGGAAAGGTCAGACAAACCTGGTCCTCTGTTGGGCAGTCAGAGTCTGTAGGTTCTTTCTGTGGTCAAGACTGGGTGGTGACCTTCATGGACCAAGTGACAAACACACCCCTCTTCTTTCCCTCTCCTGCTTCTAACCTTGAATTCCCTAGGTTCACCCAAGAGGTGATTAGGACTAATGTACAAGACTCCCACCCCCATGCCAGAGCTCCCCGGGAAGTCTGCCAGGGATGCCATCCTGAAGGTGGCTTTGCTGGCCGCCCACACCAGTGGTCCTCTATATGAAGGCAGAAAGGCCTGCGGCCCGCGGGGTCTCGTGCCAGCTCAGAGCCCTGCACTGGGACGCGCAGGCTGCACTCAGGGAGACTGGCTCTTTTGAACACGGGGTGCTCAGGTTTGGTTGACAGGGGTGCCTCCAGGCCCGTCCCTGATGCCTGGGAGCAGTCTCGGGCTCTTTCCCTGTGGAACGGGCAGGTGGCTTCACCTTCCATGTCACATGGTGTGGCCGAAGCCGGGAAGTGCGGTGTTGAGCAGCAACTTCTAAGCTGGAGCAGAGTCAGAGTCCTGAGGGCAACTGCTTACAGAAGAGGGGGCGAAGGCTGGGGTGCTGCTGGGGAGTGGAGCACTTGCCGGCACCCGGGTGGGCCTGGGTTTCATCACCAGCAGAGAGAGGAGAGAGAGAAGAGAGAGAGGAAGAGGCAGAGGGAAGAGGAAGATGTAGAAGAGAAGGAGGAGGGAGAGGAGGAGGCGGGAGGAGGGGAATGCAGGGACAGGGCGGGGGGAGGGAGGAAGGGGTAGCACCAGATGCTCAGGCTCCTCCCAGGTTCACAGGATCCGGTCCTTTGGCTTCTGGGCCAGGGAACACGCTCACAAGCCGCTCAGAGATGTTCTCATTAGCTGGCAGAGCAACGTCGAAGGCCTCCGCGTGGCAAGCCCGTGGCTCAGCCTCCTGGCCTCCAGCATGGAGATGAAACGCTTCTGGGGGAAGAGAGAGGACGTACACAGAGCCCAGTCCTGGGTGCACTCATGAACCCAGGGTTGTCATGAAGCCCACGGGCCCTTCAGCGGCCAGAGTTCCTGGTCTCTGCCACTGGCCCGTTTCTGGGGCTGTTACTCAAGGTCGAGGCTCCCGAACTGCTTTCCCTGGGCTCCACACACCCGAGGCTTGGGCTGCTTCGGTGACAGCACAGTGCGTGGCCGGGGGAGGAGGAGACTGCCCGGGAGCCCGCTCAGGAGCCACCCGCTCCGCCGCGCCTGAGCCACCTGGCTGTGGTAGCCTGGGTGCCCCGGACGCGTCCCACAGGTGAGGAACACAGACACCCTCTGCTCTCTCGGGCCCACGCGGGTGCTGCCAGAGCGCCTCTTCCGCCACCCTCGGTGCTGCGCGCGCAGTGCTGCCTCCACCAAGCTTCCCTGAGTGGGAGTGCAACCCCGGGCTTCTGCTGGGTGAGTGACATCCTCCTCGGCCAAAATTAAGAACAGTGCCATCGTCTGTAACATGCTAGGGAGGAAGAGGAAGAAGAAAGCAGCTACGGCAAATGGTTAAAAGGGAGCACCACTTTCAAAGATAAACCTTTATAATTAGCATGGAAGCTCTGCAATTTAAAATGGGAAGTTTGCGAAGCTATAGGAAAGCAGGATGAACCTCAGCTACAAAATAACCCGTTTCAGATGTTAAAAATACCAGCCAGTGAACCCGAAGTGCAGGACTGGAACACATTTCTTCTGATGCAGGGCCTGAGACTCAGACGGAAATCCACCAACTGACAGGAAATGTCACATCCGTAATTCCAACTCCCAAGCTCTCCAAACCAGACTCCAAATGGCTATTCCATTTGAGCTACTGAGTTCAGTATTGTTTCTATGTTAACAGGAGAGGATTGCTTATACAGTGTCTTGCATGGAAGTGTGGCATCCGTGTATCACTTATCTAATTGTTATCGTCCAGACAAATACGCTTCTTGTCAGTCATCTGGGATCTATTTGGAATAGTATAACTCCTGTTTTAACTTAGATTTATTTCTAAGTGCGTGACAAAGAAAAACGAAATTATTTATTTCAATATTACTTTACATTTGTGTATCAAAAGCATACCTTGAAACCTGACAAGGAGCAAACTGTTATTGTCAAAGCACTGCCAGTCATTTCAGAATATGTCCTCCCAATCAGTTGGTGTGATTTTGATACACAGTAGATAGAGAGCTTATCAAATGTCATTTGGGTTCTTTCATTTGGATTGTTTTAGCTGAACCTATGCGATAATGAAACTCAATTTCAAGCTAAAGGAATGGAATTTTTATATCTAAAATGTGGAGTTTTGGGATTGGAGAGCTTAGGTGATGAAATGTGCTCTGCGCACTGCCAGCCCCTCCAAGAGCTGGTTCAGAGTGGGGGTCTCAGACCTCTACAGCCTGACTGGACTCCAGGAAGTCATTTCAACAATGCAGTGGAGTATCAATCTGTTTGTGGTGCGTGACAAAGAAAAATGAAATGGACCACCAGAGGTTTCCATCTCCGTTCACACTCGTAGAGATGACCCACAGGCTCCATCCTGGGTTGGAAGGAAGTTCGGGCCCTGAAGCATTTCACACACGACTTCCCCGTTATTTACTGGATTTGTCCCCATGAGCCAACCCATTTTCCAATGAGAAATGTAAAGTTTATGTTCTGCAATTATCTGTGCTGCAAACTAGGACTGCAGTCAGCTCTTTCTCACATGAGAAGCGAGCGGAAGTCTAGCTGCTTCCAGGAACAGCCGTCGAGGGGCGTCTGCGATTGCAGCAGTCTGCTTGTCTTTGATGTGCTAGACCTGCGTTGTCCGAACTCCGCCGCAAGTGGTCTCTGTGCCTTGTCACTGCTGTGCTTGTGCACTTGGTTCGCTTCAGACTCTTGGGGTTGTAAAGCAGATTCTGTCTTCCTGCAGCACTGGATGGGGACATAGTACTTGAAACACTTGTGAGCTGAATTCCGTGGGTGGCTTGCACAGTGTCTGCACGGAGGTGCTGTTCCCCGGCTAAGGCTCTGGGTCACACTGTCACCTGAGGCACTCTCTTGTTCAAGGCACAGGAATGGCGGTCTGCGCAGGCGGTGTTTGCCCTTTGCCCTTTAAGCTGGCGTTCCCTTTCACTAGTGGCTCCATGAGGACCCCTGAAGCTTAGTAACCATGCTCTGGAGAAGAAGAGGTTACCTCCTTAGGCCACCACTTTGCCTCCACTTTATTGCAGCCCAATGGAGGTCAGAGTCGAACAGAGGAGGCAATGCGAACATGAAGAAAGTGGCGGCTCCGCGGAGGGAATGCAGGTAGCGTGTAGGGCGTTTTCATGCAGCGATCCCCATAAAAGATTACAGACTCAGGGGAAAAAAGAAAGTCCACGGCAACCTGTTCGTGTTCACGAAGAAACTTACGTAAACCATCCTGCCGTGTAAATCTATTCCAAGGCACACCACCTGTCTTGTCACTGCTCCTCCGACACGTACATGCATTGTCTCAAAAGTTGTTCTTTACTGAGTCAGTCATTTCTAGAAAGAAGTGATGGTGTCCTCGTGCTTGGAAGTGAACTGCTCCTCACAGAGAAGTGCTTTTTGATATGCTGTGAAAACTGCCCTCTACCACGCCCTCCCCGGCCACCGAATCTGAGACTTAGGAAAATCTCTCCTATTCAACATCACGGTGATTGATTGGTCCAAGGGATTTGGAAGTTGCCAGCATTAACCCAGAGAGGGAAGTCAGGCTGGGGCTCACCCACTCATCTGCACACCTGCCTTATCCAACTAATACGTTAGACCCTTTCTTTGAAATTGCCCACGATTCAGTCCCGAGTGCTATTGACGGGATGTTTGTGTGCGTGATTTATTGAAGGTTCTGTACATGCGGTAAGTTCGTATTTAAAAGAGCACAGAACTTTATCATAGCCCAGACAGCAGTGTGCTTACAGCGCCACCTGCCATCAGCGAAGACTTTGGGGCCCCCCTCCAGCTGCGATCTCAACTCCTCTGTGTAATTGATAGCTGTGGTGGACCGAAGACTTGTAGGAGTGAGAACTGGGCTCTGCTTGCCATGGAACAATTAAGTAATTGCTGCGATGGCGTAAATCCCATCTAAAATGGCAGTGTTTAAGGCCACATGGGAGCAATTTGGCCTGGCTATAAATTATTGAAAGTGTAAATGTGGTTTAATTCTGGGACAAGTGGTAACGATATTGAAGACAGTTCCCTCGCACACTCTAATTACCGGGTGGTATTTCCTGAGCACCCCCAGCCACTGGCTCCGTATTGTGGATTGCACTGGCAATTAAAGTGGGCACTGACCTTGCTCTCCAGGCACCTGTAAGACAGAACAGAAAGCAGGTGAATGAATTCTCAAACTGAGCATCTCTGTCCTCCTGGTTTTCAAACATTGTGACCTTGCTGGATGCCACATGTCCCCAGGCAAATTTTGGTGCGACTGTGAGCTCTGGGAGAGAAGATACAGGATTACCATTTCCACAGGGAATTAAGGCCTTAATACCAATTCTATTTAGTATCCCAAGGAAGTACACTGTTGAGAATGTGAATGAGCCACTCCATCTTTGCATTGGCCAACCGAGGGCTGCTAGAAGAAAGCAGAAGAATTCAGATTTGGCTGAGGTCCCGCAGGTCACCCAGCTAAGTATGGAATTTCCCTCGGCTGGCATCATGACTGGCGACGTTAATAAAAAGCCTATTAAAGCTGCGGGGAATTTAAATTTTAATGTGACTCTAAGTGATTCGCTGGATTTGACACTGGGTTTCCTTGGCAATGTGAACATCTGAGTAGCAAGAAAGGACTCCAGAATCTCTTGCCTTCCTGGCGCGTGTGGAGCAGGAAGTCCGGCTCTTCCGTGAGCACTGTGGTGGATGACTGTCCTTGTCCTCTCTGTTCTCTTTGTGTTGGTGACTCCAAGCCCTATTTTATTACATTAACACCAGTTTATACAGCCCCCCTGGGCTTCCATGGAACCCCCGACTGCTGATTTAACTTGGAAGAAATGGAAAGTCGTTCTTGGAAAAATCTTACGATGGATTAGGTCTAAAGCTTAAATGCCAATACGGTTTCTGTCTATGGAGTCGTGCAGTGGGGAGGGAGAGGAAAGGTAGGCGAGGGTCCCAGTGGTGCAACTCGCTGAATACCCTGTTTCCCATGAGTCGCTGGAGGACAGACGGACCCCACCTATGTTCCAGAAAGACCCTGCGAGAGACTTTAACACTGAAGAATTCTCACTGTCTATCCTTGATGGTGAAATATTCACTTTAGCCTAGAGTTTCCTTAGTGCAAAGTTTGTTCAGCACTATGATAATTCTATTATCTGAAATTTTTTCTGGACTTTTTTCTATTACACTCAAGAATTTATCCATTTACTCATTTTTTTTTTCCTAATGTGAATTACCCATGTCTGACTTTCACTCAGCCAAACCACACCTTTTAACAACACCTGTATATTTTTGCTTAGTGCAAAATTTATAAAGAGATTAAGATAGTTTGAAAGTTTTGGCGAGTTACAACCCTGTCCATAGAAACACTCTATATGGTAAATAATACAGTGCAATTCCAAATGGAATCAAAGAATGGTAGAAGTGTGTAAAATCTTAGAGTGAGGCCACAGTTTAGGGCTCATATAACTTGATTTCCTTTCAAACATAGGCTTTTGATACCCACAATGTATAGCACACATTTTAGTCAGTTTCTCCAAGGAAATGGAAACAATAGAAGATATCTATGTGTTTGTGAAGGTATGTATGCATCTATCTTCTATTTATTGTCTATCATCTATCTATCTATCTATCTATCTATCTATCTATCTATCTATCTATCTCTCTACCTACCTACCTACCTATCTATCCCATATCTCTCATCTGAGAGACTTATTTTAGAGAATTAGCTCACATGATAAGGGGCCGGCAAGTTCAAAACCTACCGGGTGGGCCGAGAGGCTGGAGACCCAAGGAGGAAGGAAGTTAGAGCTCCATCTGAAGGTCAGCTGCTGGCAGGATTCCTCCCTGCCTGGGAGGTCCATTTGCCATTCTGTTCTGGTGTTAACTGATTGGACAAGGCCCACCCACATATGGAGGGCAATCTACTTTCCACAAATTCCACTGACTTAAATGTCGTCCTCATCCAAGAATTCCCTTGCAGAAACATCCAGAATAACGTTAACCGTGAATCTGTGTGCTGTGGCCCAGCCACGCTGGCAGACAAAACTACAACAACGCAACATGGACGACAGCGAGAGAAAAAAGACAGTGTTGGGAAGGATACACACACTCTTGCACGCACACGCACACACACACACACACACACACACGTGCACACCCAGCAGAGCTCAGAATCAGACCTTATGAGGGCAGACCTGTGGTCCCTGTTGTCACCAGGTACAAACCTGTCCTGTGCTCTGGAGGGGGACCGGGGCCTGATTTAGCTCCAGGCCCTCCCCAGGAGTCTCGTGACTTCTGTCTCTTTAAATGGGACCCAGAATCTCCACTATGTTCTTGACTTTTCTGTTTGTCCCATGTCCTAGGAGGCTCTGGTCCCCAGCCAGGCTGGGCGGAGAGCCTTCTGAACTCGTTCCTGCATCCTTCCCTCCTGAGTGCTCTGGGACCTCCACACCTGCCCACAGTGGGGAGGGGGCGCTTGGCTTCCCACTTGTTCCACACCAGCCCATCCCTAACTTTTTAAAACACCAAATATTCCTTTGACGGTATGACACACACTTTCCCCACAGGGAAAAATGAGCAGTAAGTGGGTGCTAGAAACTGACCCAAGAAGAGGGTTTCCACCTTCCTTTCGCTTCTCTAAGCCTGGTCCTGCTGTGGGAGAAACTCCTTGCACTGCAGCCGATGTCCTGTCTGACCAAAAACCACCCGGAGACTGAAGGGGTTGCACACAAGAAACCTCTGCCCGGATGACAGCTGCTGGTGAGTGTGGGCAGTGGGACCAGAGAAACAGATTTAAACAGAACAACTGGCTACACTCCACAGGACCACGTGCAAGTACAAGGTAAGTGATTTCTCTGAAAGTCGGTATAAAAATCGTCCTGAAAGCTTTTAAATGGAGAAGCTATAATGTAGTAGTAATAATATATACATACAAAGGATACAAATGAAGACTGGAAAGTGAATTTGGATAGAGACAGGAAGTAAAAACATATCAAATTTCTAATCTACAACAAAAATCAAGGGTTTAGTCTTATTCATGAATTTTGCATTTTATTAAATATAGTTTTGCATATGATTTGAAAAACTTAGCTCAACCACCGGTAAAATGAAGAATTAGAATGTCTAAGTTACAAATCTCTACGTAAGGTAAAAGCAATCAAAATACCAACTGTAGAGCAAAACCCAGACACACACGAAATAAACAGTAAGACGTTATCCCAGAACAAAAGGAATAAGCAAAATGCTAGCAGCAAAGCCAAATATCAGATATGACTATTGATGCAAATTTTGTAAACTTTCCCATGAAAAAACATACTTAGGATAAACTTTTCTTAAAAGATAAAGAGCGGATTTAAAACAAAACACAAATGTTTAACCCCCAAATTGCAACACATAGGGCAGAAATGACTAGTTTCTTTGATCTATAATGATGACATAAGGAAAATAATAAATTTCCATTAAAAAGCTGAATAAGAGACAGCAACTTACAATTCACAGCAGACACATAAATACTAATTTCATATGGAAAAATATTCATTCATTGTAGTTAATGAAATTCAAACCAAATTTTTTTAAAAATTGAATTACTGCTTCCTAAATCCACAAAAATTTGAGGAGGAACAATCATTTTGAATGGCAGCAAGTCAGATCCTCTCTCAAACACCTGGTGGCGGCCCTGTGAGTTTCTACCAGCGTTCTTTCATCTTTATTGGTTTTTGGTACCAGGAATCGAACTCAGGAACTTGCACTTGCACTTGCCGCGCAGGCGCTGTGATGCTGAATTATATTCCCGGCCCTTGTACCAGCTTTCTGAGAGGTCATCTGATGCAGGGTCCTGTACCAAGAGTCTTTAAAACATGAATTTTTCTAGTCAGCAATTCCACTTCTGGACATAATCAGAAATGCAGGTAAATATTTTTGGGCCATAGATTGTAAAATTATTTCTAAGAAAAATGGCTTAAAACTTCAGAACAATAAAAGCAGGATTATGAGCTAGAAAATGTTATTGATTTATTAAAAAGTATTTGCAGAAGGGAAGGGTCCCTGAGCTGGAGGGGCACATAAGAGGAACCAAATGTCTCGCATCCGTGGACCAACTCCCCGTGGGTATGTGAGCTCTCTGCACAGCAAACTTGGATGGATAAAAATAAAAACTGTAAAACAAAATTGTGTTTACAGAATTTCTATGAAAAAACAAGACAAAGGATAAGAGAATAAAAATAATCAATACTCTGTGTCATTACCTTCGGGTAGTTACACGGACAGCAAGCTGTACTGGTGTGGACTCAAGGACAGGAAGTGCAGGGAACAAAAGGTGGGCTTTCAATCCGAGCAACAGTCTGTGCACCTGTGTGTGTGCTTCCTTAATGCGAGGGCAGAGTTTTTCACGTCTTAGTGCTTCTGAAATTAGGATGAATTATACATTTAATATAATTCCTTCCTCAACCCAAAAAGCTATTTTTAAATTGATACATTATCCCACTGTGAATTATGTCTTGGATTCAAGGAGCTACTGTATTCCCATGCTTAAAAATATTGCTTATATAATTAGAAAATATACGATTTTTAAAAAAAGAAAAGTCCGTCCCCTGAGGCAGAACTTTAATGCTCCCAGGTCTGTAAAGAACATCTTGCTTTTGGTGGTGGGGGGGCTCCCCTGCCCCGCGGCGACCTGCTTGCTCTGGGTCGTGCTCTGCAGAGCACACACGCTGCCCACCGATGGGCATCCTGCTGCCTGCAGGCCGCAGAACACCTGCTCTGCTGTCCTCTCCAGACCTGCCCTGGCATCTCCGTGCTTACTGTCCCTGGAGTCTGCTCCCAATGCCCCTGTGCTCCCCTTCTGCAAAGCCAGAGAGCACGTGTTGGGCCCACTCCCTGACCCACCACTTCTGTGTTTCCCGACCCACCTCTGTGTCCCCGGACCCTGTGGCTTACACACCAGCCGGGAGGCCCTGTGGTGGGGAGCGGATTCATTTCAGCAGCCCGTCCTTCCCCCACAGGACTTGGAAGGTCGAAGATGGCCTTTCTCCACAGGGACGCTTCTCCTGTCCCCACCTCAGTGCTGCTGGCTTCTGTGCAGACACTTGACTCCTGTCCACAGTCGGGTCCAGCAGAGGTGTGATTCGCCATGGTCACTTTGTATGCTGGGGCTGATCCGTGAATTCACGTTTGTGACAATTTTCTTGTGTTTCAGGATTCGTGTCCTTGGCTGTGTGACTGTCCTCACCTTCGTGTACATACTCTTTCGAAACCGGTGCTCATCCGAGACTGTGGGAGGCGTACTGACAACTCCATGTCCACATCTGCCCACCAAATGTGGCAGTGCTTCCTTTTCCCCAAGCCGTGTTCTTTCAGACTCCATCCTCCTAAAGCCCCGCAGAGCTTCCTCTAGACTGCGGCTCAAAGCCCTTCATTCTTAAGGCCCTGGGTGGGTGCCCGACTCTCATCAAATGTCCGCACCGTGGGCACCGGCGAGTCCTGGAGGGCATGGCCACTTTTTCCTGTGGTCTTTGTTGCTTTTTCTACCCCAGAAAGTGAAAACCCTAAATGAATATGTGCTTTGTCAGGATAGTTAGAACAAGTAATTGATACTGGTGGCCGGGCTCTGCGGGGGCCTGATTGCTGGTCCTGCAAGCTCTGGACGCAAAGTGAGAGCTGCAGTTGGGGGTTTTGCCCTCAGGGAAACAGTGCGCTGGGGCCGCTGCTCCTAGGCTCCCTTGGCAGGCCTGCAGGGCAGCACGCTCGCCCGCCGGGCAGCACCCCATGGACACGCAGCGCACTGGGCCGAGACCCGCAGCGCCTCGAGCCTTGCCCGGCCCGCAGCTCGGGACCACAGCGCGGTGCAGCGGTGCCCCTTGTTTATCCTCACTCCAGAAACCCGAGAGCAGGCAAATTAGGGCTCCATAAACAAGGAGCCCTGAACTCTGCGGAGGAGTCAACTGCGCTGTGAAAAAGCCCGAGTGGGTTTTTCGATGTAGACATCTTGTCGAGACACTTAATTTGTTTGTCAGACCCAAAATGTGGGAGTTTCGGTGATTGTTATTCTTTTCCTATGTGGGACGTAACAGTTTAACAGCTCACACTGTTAGCATCTTGTTCTAGTCTTCTTTGTGAGGTTTTGGTTGAGCTCTCAATTGGAATAATGATACGTGTGCTAGCTGGAGGGTAAGTCAGACTATTTAACTGAGTCAGTGCGGTGTTTATCTAAGAAAGTCCACGGGTGTGAAGGAAGAAAATGTTAGAATTTCAGCTTATCTTCTTTTCTTATTTTATCAGCTTTAACTTTTGCACTTTGTTTTATAATGTGCACAGTACCTTGGCACATTTGTAGAATACATTAATAAATAAATGTAGATATGCTGGGCGTTGAAATTTATTGACTGGTAGAAGGCCCAGAGAGTTGGGAACCGTGATCCCTTGTGGAAAAGTGATCTTCACCATCTTTTATTCTGTATGTGGATCTACATAAAATCTCCCAGAGGTGGAAGTGATGTTGTGTTACATCAGAAAATGAAGTCTGTAAGTATTTCTTGAGATCCCAATAGGAACAAATATGCTAGAGTCTGAAAAACAATTTAAATAAAAACTGGAATTTCCGGAGCAGTGGGGCTTGGCAAATGTGGGAATAGGGATGGAAGGACAGGCTTCGCTCTGTCCACCCGCGTTTGCTCTCTCTCCCTGCTTAGCAGTGGAAGCTGTGCTTCTTAAACTGCACACATTCCTCAGTTCCCCTCACTACTGGCTGCTCCACATCACCAAGCAGCAGCCACGAGGCTGTGATCAGATGTGCTGGGTGCAGCTCCCTGTGGGGAGGGTGTCCCTGAAAGGGGCCGTGCATTCTCCTTTCTTCTGTCCTCGGCAGGAATGAGGGTGTGATGACTGAAGACCAGGCATCCACCTTGTGCCCTGAGGAAGGAGCCACATGCCGAGGGAGATGGGGTCAGTCGGGAGTCCCCATACCAGCCCAGCCACAGGCCACCTCTGGGGAGAGAAACCAGTTCCTACCTGTTTGAAGCTTTAACACTTGAGTTTCCAGTTTTTCACCACGGAATCTAAGCTGATGAGTGCAGTGATTAACGTAGATTGTGATGTGCTTTCCCGGAGTAGGCCCTATTGAATACAGGGTTATGAGAGATCATGTACTATAGGGTTAGCTGTACGCAGCGATTATGCCGATCTTTAGCGAGCGCTAGTGAGCATACACGTAGGCGATATGAAGTCGCTTACAGTTAATGTAGGAGACGCGGACACGAACGACAAATTAACAGCGCGAGTGGGAGGGTCAGGGAGCTGGGGCTCAGATGGGGAGAACCTTACTAGCAGGGGCGCTTGAGCCAGTCCGGACCCCTGATGAGGGAGGGCAAGGTCGGAGTCAGCGCAGGGCGCACACTGAGGAGAGAACCTCGGAGCGCTCCTAAGGACGATAAATAAGGGGGAGAAGGTTGCCCCACGTTTGGTCTGGGGTAGAACTTGTATGGGAGGTAGCTCAGAACCAAATTCCTCCTGGAAAGAAACCAGCATTCCTGATAAATGCTTAAGCAATTTTCTGATAAACTTTGAAGCAATTAGGAGCCCTGCTGGGAAATCAGCTCCTCGTCTCCTCCCCAACGCTCCTTAACCAAACAGATTCCTTTCCCTAATTCTGTCTAAAGATTTTCACCCAAACGTTCTCTTTCCACATTACATGTTCCTACCAAAAGACTCAGCCGACCTCTTTGGATCGCTTCCCCAGCAGCAAGAGAAATAAATACTTAGATCTGTACTTACAACATTTGTCAGAATCACATTTGGACAGAATAAAGTGTGCACGTGAGGCGGTGCTGTTGGACCAGGCCTGGCCTCCGGGGAAGGGAGTCACCGCTCTGCTGGTGGTGCAGTGTGCACAAGGGCTTTGTGCCCCACGCGGGGCTGCAGGGCCTCTGGTCACGGGACGTGGGGAGCCCAGGACCTGCGGGCCTCAGTGCTGCCTGATTCCGGGGAGGCCTGGCTTGGGGTGGTTTTCTCAGGTCGGCTTCTGCCCGATTGGTCCTAGGACACTGCGACAACTTCAGACACTCCGGACAGGCGGAGGCTGCTGGGAGGAGTCCGTCCTCCAGCCACAAGCTGTGTGGATTTCTCCAGCTGCTGTGCCAGGATGGGACTGGGACATCTTCAAAATGACCCTGGCCGTGGCCACTGTCTGCCCCAACACCACCAGCTTCCAACTTCCTGAGGCACCGAAACCCGAGCAGTCATAAATGCTTCTCGTTACCCTACAGCACTGCGTTTGGGATGGTTTGCGGTACAGCAGTAGATACACTGCGTTGTCGTCCCCGATATCAGCCAGATTCATCTATTTAAGTGCAACATGCTTTTCAAAACATACTGAGATTTACATGTAATAAATCTATTTATATGCTTCTTCATTGTGTTCCCATTTCTCGCATCGCTGACTAGCTGAAAGGAGTTATAAATACGGAGCTTGCGGAGAAGAGGGAGGAAGGGACAGGGCACCAGGTAGCAAGGAAGAACGGCTCAGTGCAGGGGTCTCCTGCTACGAGCACCATGTAGAGTTTTAGGGAAGACTCCCCTTTCAGAGAGTGGTTAGCGTGTCTGTGACCCAGACCAGCAAGCGCGTGTTGGAGCAGGGGCTCTGTGGTCCCACCCACCACACCCCTGTGAGGCCTTGGGATTCTGAAGCAGGAGCAGCTATGACAGATACAATAAACCTTAAAAAGAGGGACTTCATATTTTCAGCACTTTTCATGTTGTTACAGGAGCTTTGCTCTTTGATCTAGCCAGAAAGGAGCTCTGTGTGCCTCTTGCTATGCTGAGGAGCTCTGGGTGGGACAGCGAGCCCAGGCCAACAGAGAATCGGGAAAGCTAACTAGGCAGAGGGCAGCCTGGCCAGTGCTGCCCAGTGCAGCGGCCAAGGAGGCAAAGATACACGAGCTGCTGCCTGTCCACGGATCCCTCCACTCCCTGAACCCGCAGGCTGCTCTCCTATCCGAAGCACCGTCCTCTTGGGGTGGTTCCCGAGCTTCTCTCCTGCCACCTGGGTTGATCCTCACCTCATCTTCAGTGTCACCAGTGGTGACCAGACTTCTAGAAAGTCACGTTGCACATGGTGTGGTCAGCCTTGGCTTTCTGACCTCACTCACCAGACTACGAACTCCTGAAAGACTGGTCCTTAGGGTTTGACAGTTTGTCATGGATCAAATAAATACATCGTGTCTATTCTGGTTTCCTCTCCTCCTGCCTGGGCCAGCAATGGGTGCTCTCTCAGTGGGTCACAAAGCTTACCATTTGTGGGGACACAAACAGGGTGGTCAGTGGTTCTCTCGAGGTTGCCTGGCAAGAGGCCAGCTGGGATTAGTTCTGGTCCTCAGCAGAGGGGACAGTGGCTGACCTCAGTTTGCTACCAGGTGTCCAGGGGACGTCGGTGCTGGGCATCTGATATAACCAGACGTGGTCTTCTCTACACGTCAGGCTACTTTCATAAGAACCTTACGGAAAGTCAGAATGAAGAGGGTCCCATCCCCTTGCACACCCTCCCCCATGAAGCACACAGCCGTGCCCAGCGCCGTCCAGCACGCTCCCAACGGGGGCCCAAGAAGCGGGGTCCACATCTACCAACTGGGCCTGTGCAGTTCAGTCTGTGCTGTGGGCCCTTTGTCTGTCCTAAGCCTCTGCTTGAGAGAAGATACACACACACACACACACACACACACACACACACTCTCTCACAGTTTATACAGGGGCCTGGGGGAAAAGCGATTGTCTAAATGTCTCCATCAGCAGAACACGACACAGAAGGGGCTGGTATTTTGCCTGGCTGTTTTTCTGCAACTCCATTGTCATTTGCACAGGTAAGTCTCCTTATGTCCGACCTTACTCTCCACCTAACTGGCTCTTGAATCCTACTTTGCCTTCCGGAGACTTCGGTTTTCCCCCAGTTTCTACTTGAACATCCAGAGTCCAGAAAGTGACAGCAAAAGCCAGGCAACTTAGTGGAAAGCTGAAGTAATTCTTTTGTAAATATCCATTGTTGATACCTGCTCAGTTTGAGGCCACTCCACTTAGAAGAACTTTGACTTCCAGGAGCTGGTGCCCTAAAATAAAATATTATAAAAATCTTTGCATTTGCACCAGGAACAGGAGTGTCTCTCCCATCAGACGTCTACCACTGTCCTTCCACAGATGGTTTAAAGGACTGTGTTGTGACTGTAAGCTCAAAAGGGAAACCAGTAGGAAATACAGTGTTTTCCGTGTAGAAATCCACATAAGAACGACGCTTTCAGGTGGGGAGATTATGTACCATTTAATCGCCATTTGAAATTTTAATTCTGAGTTGTGGTACCTGCCCAGAGGAACCACTGTACCGACCTCAAAGCCAGGCAAAATCTCACTCTTTCAACTCAAGGCTATTTTGGTGTTGGTTTATAACATGGCTTGCCCTTAAGAAAGACGTTCCAAGATATTTTATCATGAAATTCCCCAAGCTTTGTATAAAGTAGTGCTATCTCTGTCCAGATCCCACCGGGAAAAGTGACTCCCATTGTGTGAGAGCAAGGCAGGGGCGGAGGTGAGAAGACTCAGGTCACGTCTCCTCCCTCCATTCTTTTGTTATAACCGGAGCAGTGCTCCGCGGGCTTTACCGTTAAGGAACAAAGGGCTCAGCAGAATCTTTGGACATCAAATGGCCTTAATGAAGCAACGTCTTGATGAGTTAAGTAAAAATGAATCAGAAACACATGGACCCAACTTCCCCTGTAATATAAGAGGGCCTAGAAATCAAGGAAAAGAGCACTTAACAAACACTGGGTTTGGGTTTCCTGAACCTGAAATGTTAAAATAATTAACAAGGACTTATTGAGGCTGAAAAGTGATCAGTTCCAGTATTCCTAACTCAAAACCAAAACGAGGAGAGGCAGAGAGGGCTGAGGAGAGAAAGGAGTGGCCGTGGGGTGGACGCAGACCTTTGGAATTAACTTTCTCCTCAAGCCGTTTGTTCCCCAATGCTCGCAGACTTTGTTTATTTATTCTTCTGTTTTACTTTGACTTTCGGGTTTCAACCGAGGACCCGAAGACCTGATCAAAGTCTCCTGAATCTGTCTTCCTGGCCCCTTCTCAGAAGCAGGAAGAGATGGCGTGTGGGAAGACAATGCTCTGTTCATTCTTGAGTTGGAGATAAACTCTTACGTTGGCCATTTGGGAAGCTCGGTTAAGTAATCATCTTGAATTTATTTCCTAGAGAGCTGGACTTCTCAACATCCCTCAAACCCAGAAAATAAGTTCTTTCAGAAAGCACTGTGAAAAACTCGTAAGAAAGCATTATTACGTACCAGCGCACAGCTTCTATGATAGATTGTAGGTCTGGAGGAAAAGAAAATGATTGGGAGCCGAGAGCCCAAGTTTCCCTCTTCCCCCTGCACAAGTCTGGGGTCTGTGGAATTTCTCCTCTGGTGCAGACCTAGTGCTCCCTCCTACTCCTCCTCTTCCTCTTCCCCTCCTCCTCCTCTCCCCCCCAGCCCCCTCGCTCCTGTTCAAGCTGACACTCCTTTGTGAGGTGAGACCTTCCGTTGAGCCATTTCAAACCTGGTGACTTATGTGCTCCTCTTTAACCCCTGAACAACCCTCTTCCACAGCTAAAATGATCCCTCGTCCTCGGTGGAGCAAATTCATACTCGGAGAAATTAGTTTGCTCATTTTTGAGCCTCTGGTAAATCAGAAGATCCTGCACTTGCCCCAAACCTGACTGTAAAGAACCGCTGATTCGTGACAGCCTTCTCCACCTCAAATGCTTGCATGGAAAGCCTGGCACTTTCAAAGAAAGGTGCTGTAGAAATCAGCGCTTCTGGTAGAGTACTGGTGGCCAGGCAAACCCATCTTCCTATGTCATAGCTGTGTCGTTACAGCTCCATAAATCACGATCTCCAAGCCCAGTTCACCTTCACAAAGGCAAAAGTTCCTAGAAGCAGACGTCAGCTACAGCGTGGCAGTCACCGTGCTCAGGCTGGCTCCTGCCCCACCCACCTACCCATGGCAGAACCAAGGGCAGGCGAGACAGGCAAGGGTAGGCAAGCAGGAGTGACTGGGGACCACCTCACTGGACCCAGAGCTGCTAAGTCTCGCGGGTCATTGCCAAAATAGTTGTTGTTCAAACCGAAGGTTCTGAAGAGTCTTCTGAGAGTTTTGCATTGGGTTGGAGTGGCTGTGTAGCCTTTAAATATACTGAGTTTTAAAAAAAATCTTGTTTCTTTTTAAAAGTTTATTTTATTTTGAATTGACATATGATAACGATACGCATTTGTGGGGCACCATATGATCTTTCGATGCAGCGTATAGTCAGAAATTATCCCGTCGGGCTAACGAGCTGTTCCTGACACCTGGACGTCAGGCTAGCGAGAGGAAGTGTCGTCGCTCCCGGAGGCCTGTGTGAGGGAGCCGTGCCGCGCGCCTCAATCCGGCCTTGCTTTTTATCTTGAGAACTAGTTGGGTTAGGATTACAGTTCAGTGAATCCCTCCCTGGTGGCTTTCAGCTTGCTTGGACCCAGGGCTCTTTGTCTGCTCTCAACAGTCTTCCTGTGTTTCTTGTTCCTTTGTTTGCCACGGGTCCTAGGAATTTAGCTCATTTTCTTAGCTCAGTAAAAGAGACACAAACGACAGCCCAGCCACGGTCGCTCGCAGGGCTCTCACTATGGCAAACACTAACGCAGGAGCTTTACATGCAGACCTCACTAATCCCGACGAGGTGAGCGCCATTATGACTCCAGACTTACTGACAAGGAAACCAGGACACGGTTTGCCTAACTGTCCCAGGTTAAGTGATTAAGCTGCTCTGCAATGAAGCTTTGTAGTTTTTCCCCCATAGACGTCCTCACAGTTCTCCCAAAAGACGTGTGCGTAGCACAGGCCCTCCCGGTCACACTGAGAGGGGACGGCCCTTTGTTGGTCATCACTGCTGCTGCAGCAGAAAATGCCCCCAGCCAGTCTGTTAGTAACCCAGGCAACGGTTCCCGTTACAAGCTCCTGTACTTCTCTCCCCCAGAAACGGCTGGTCACTGTGATGCATATTGTAGGAACCAATCGAAGACAGCCATGTACTCTGTACCTCCCTTTTAAAACTCCATGAAACCGACCTCCTAGAGCCTTCGGGGTTTCATATTTGGAGGAACAATTAATTCCTAGTCAGTGCCCTTCCGACACTGAATAGATCTGCCTCCAAGTCCGGGTGTCATTTTGGCGTTTCTGTTTGCCATAGCACTGCGCGAGGGAGCGGCCGGCCTGTACGCGCCGTGCTACTGGACGGTGACTTCTGAAACGACAACGAGGGGAAGGGAGGCTCACCCTCTGCGTTCTCGCCTTTGGTTTCCCTAGGGACAGCCTCGGCTTGGTCCTCTCTGCCGGTTTAGGAAACTGAGGCCCCAGAGGTGGCCCAGCCATGCCGTGGGCTGGTTCATCAGTGAGACCCTCGCTGCTCCCTGGGATGCCAAGTCCGGGCCCTCCGGGGAGAAGCAGGGCAAGGAAAGGGAGGGAGAAGTGGCCGTGTCACTTAGAGCGCTTTCCTGTCCCACCTTTTTGGGAGGGCCGAGAGCGTCCCCGAACCTGCTTTTCTGTAAACAGGTCTGTCACATACCCCTGTGGGGTCACAAAGAACCGAGGTTAGACTCCTGCGGGCAGCCGGGCCTGTGACCTGCACTTCAGATTCCCAGGCCTTTGTCTGTCTTAAGTAGCTCCACTGCGTTTTCAAGGTCCAGTATTACGTTGAAACTTTCCAGTTATAACATAGAATTCTTATTACAATGTAAAACACAAAGACCTCATTCTAAGAAGAAGACACAGACCTTGGCTCTGCCACTACTCAGATTTTGGTGCATTTTTCTCTTTGGGACTCAGTTTCCTAAGTTCAAAGTAAGAGAAAAAATTGTCATTTCTAAGGTGTCCTTTAGCTCTAATACGTAGTCTGACTTACAGAGGCCACACAAATGAAGGGGTTTTAGAAACTTGGAAGCGGTACTATGAGGGAATTTATGCTCTTCTATTAGTTTGAATTTCATCAGACACTGTTCAGTTCTGATTGTTAAAACAACATCGAATATTTTTCAATTAGCTTTCTGTGTAGTGCAAAATGCATAGTTAATTCTGGAAGAAAAAATCAAAAATCTTGCAGAGAGTGAAAAGAGGTGCTCTTTAGTTTTCTTAGACATTAAATGGCTCATTCAAAGCAACATTTTGATAAATTGTGTAAATGAGAGTGGAGCATATGGATTGCATTTTCCTTGAAATACATACGCACTTAAAAATTAAGAAGAAGAAGGGCTTGGCAAGGCGTGTTTGGGGTTCTGCCAAATGGGAAACATTTTAAAGATAGTTGAAAATGCGGTTGTATCTAAAAATGCTGCCATTTTCACCCGTGCTTATTGATTATGTATTTTAAAGTTCGTGGGTTACTCTGCCTGTGTTCCTGTTTGCAGGGTGTCTGTGCCCTGCGGCTCTCTCAATTTTCTCCCTCTTTTTTCTTTTCAAGCAGGGCCACGCTCCCCGCTTCCTGAGGAGTGCACCGCCCGCGTGGCTGCTGTGACTTGGATTTCTGGGGAGGCTGCAGGTTGATCTTTCCTAGAGTAACAAGTAGCAGGAATTCTTCTCTCTGTGGAGAGCGGTCCCAAGGAGCACTTTGTAGCAGGGCAGTGGGGGTCCGGTCCCTGGGCAGTACGGTTAATGACTTCTTAAATCATGCTATTGTGGTGTGGAAGCTTTGCGGGAAGGGAAGCCTTGGGTTTCTGATTGTGTGTAATTCAAAACTAAATCATCAAAAGACAAGATACCATTCTCCTGCAGCGATAGAAGAATTTGGTTTGTCATTGGCTCCCTTTGTGTAGCTTGAAGAAAAGAAAAATTATTTTCACAAAAATCTCAAAAGTCACAGATTTCTTATCGAATTGGCAGCACGCTCGGGTACTAAGTGTTGGATTCATCTGGAAATGACTCAGTGCAATTTGTGTGATTCCTTCACAGCTTTCTGAAAGACACTGTGACAGTCCTGGAAAATGTGCCCAGCCAGGTTCCTCAGACGCTGGCTTCCAGAGCAGCTTCCTCTCCCCTCTCCCCGGGCCTCTCCCTTCATTCCACCCAGTTCTCCTGGAGGAACGTGGGGGTGGGAAAAAACACACCCAACAAAGAATACTTCCTCGGTGCTAATATTTCCTCAACATCTCCCCTGAGATGGTGCTGTGGGATTGGGTGTTCCACCCAAGACTGTCCAGGGCGAGGGGAAGATGTTTTCCACAAGGTGGGAACAACGTTTTCTCCTTTGAGGCTCATCTTTAAAACACAAGGGTGTGGGTTGCTTGTTGGACTGTCCTTTTCCTTCTAAAGAATCAAAATGCTATGTGTTATTTTAACCAATTTCTTCATGAATTATTTATGATTTAAGGAGAAATCTTCCCCATTAGGTTCATATGTTTCAGGCAGAACAAACTGTAAATAGAATGTGTACAGTTATGTGAGCTCTGAAATGGAAATGTTGTAGGCAAATGAGATACCTAGAACTTGCTGTGGGCTGGGTTTACATTTAAATGTCCACTCAACGTGAGTGTGGGTGACACAAAAGTGAAGTACTTTTGAAATGCTGTGTTCTATTTATTCAGGAAACGTTACAAATAATGCTATCAAGTAAATTTTTCTCTTTTGACCCAGACACTTTCAATATACATTATTTCATTTATTTTGTTCTTTGGTCTAGTTGAAATGTAGTGGCATATTCAGAAAGTAGGAAAGAGAAGTGAATGTGGTTATTTCACTAGGTGTTAGGGAAGATTATTCTCGTTCATGAATAAGGAAGGTGAGTGCTGAAACATCTTTGCTGCAAGGGGTTTGTTTTTGTAAGTATATGATGCTATATTAGTGTTGTACATTAGTGTCAGTTTCTTAATTACTAAGAGAACTTAATGTTTTAAGAATCAGCTTTTAAGAATCAGGGCACAATTTGCAGTTGATGAAATGTGCCCGTTTAAAATGTACTTAGATGGGTTTTGACGACAGTATTCATCTGTGGAATTAGCGTCACCACCATCAAGACACAGAATGGTCACATCACACACAAGGTTGCCTTGAGTCATGTCGGTATCATTACCTTTCCCTGCAGGCGGTAGACAGACGCCGGGCTGCTTCACAGGATAAGGCCACGCCCGGCCTGGCATTTGCTGTGCAGTCTTTTCTGTGGCATGGACTGTTTCGTGTCTGCCTTATTTCGCATCATGCTTTGTGACTGATCCATGCTGCAGGTGCCCGCAGTCCTGTTCTGGTTCTCACCTTTTGGTCTCGTGGGTAACACTACTATGAACACGTGTGTGGGTCTGTGTGAGGACATCGTTTCGTTTCACCTAGGCGTGAAACTCGTGGGCTGTCTGGTGAGTGTATGCTCAAGTTTATACGATGCTGCTGAATCTTTTCCCAAGTGGCTGTACCATTCTCTACTCCCACTGGAAGGATAGGTTGCTGACACTTAACATTACTGCTCTTTTTTAAATTAGCCATTCTGTGGGGTACATGATAGTGTCACACTGTGTTTTAACTTGCCTTTCCCTGATCACTAGTCATGTTGAGCACCTTCTCACTTGCTTATTAGACATTTGCAAACATTCTTTTGTGAAGCATCTGTTTAAATCTTTTAAAATTAGACTGTTTTCTTATTAAGCTGTAGGGATTCTTTACTATTTTAGACAAAAGTCTTTTGCTAGGTATATGTATTACTAGTTATTTCAAGAACTTTTGGGGCTAACTTCTATCAGGAAATGGGTATATGCTGGCAAAATTTATCAGCTTACCTTATTTAAAATATTTCCCTTCACCACCCAAACAACTCAATGAAAAAATGGGCAAAGAACTTACAGAAACATTGCTCCACAGAGGAAATGCAAATGGGGACTGGGTGCAGGAAAAGATTCTCAACTCACTGATCACAAAAGAGAAGCAGATCAAAGCCACAGTGAGGCCCCACACACTCACTGGTGGGCTGTTACTAAACACACACACACACACACACACACACACACACACACACACACACACAGGAGCAGCTAGCATCGGCCAGGATGTGGGAAACCAGGTCCCCTATGCCTTGCTTGTGGGGACATGAAATGGCACAGCTGCCCTGGAGGACAGTTTGGTAATTTCTCAAAAGTTTAAACCTGGAATTACCATGTGATCTAGCACTCACACGTCTGAGTATGTGCGCAGAAGAACCAGAGGCAAGGGCTGGGGCAACACTGGAACACCTATGCTCACAGTAGCACCGCCCACAGTGGTCAAAGGGTGAAACGAGCTCAAGAACTCACGGACAGAGGAGTGGACAAACCAAGTGTGGCATAAATGTAAATGGAATATTTCTTGGCCTCGAAAGGGAATAAAATTCTCTCAAGGAAAGAATATGGAGGAGCCCAAGAGACACTGTGCTACGTGACACAGCCAGGCACAAAAGACAAGTACTCTGTGATAGTCCTTGGCGAGGGGACGGCAGGTAGCAAGGGTCCTGGGCACATTGTCTGCGGCGGTGACAGCTGGGAGGGCGGGGGACTGGTGGACGGCAGGGTTTCAGTTTAGGATGATGAAGGGAAGATTAGGAAACCTGTAGGGTTTGGCTAACGTGGGCTTTGTGTTTTTTTAAGGTGTTTAATAGCTAGTAAAAGTAAAATTATATATTTACCAACAAGTTTCATTTATTATTTTAGCATGTAGCCAGTGTGACATATCAGGACATAGAAATAAGGAAATATTAAGTTTTCTAGTGAAATACTTGAGAGAAACCTGTCAAATTATCAGTTTTTGATATTTGGTGATGAATTTAGTCACTTGGTGGTATTTGGTGACAAGAAATACCTCGTTTCTGGATTTAGTACTAAGCCAGACCTTGTTTCTCCCAAGTGCTCAGCAAAGCCAGCAGGAGGTCTGGGGCCCAGCTCTGCACAGCCTCCTCTAGAGCTGACCTGGACACGTCCACACTGGCGGCAGGCTTCCTGCTGGGTGACTGTCCCATGGCATGGAGCAGAATTTCTCTTTCAACTTACAACAGCTCTTGCTCTGGAGATGTCTTCAGTGTGTCTGAAATCACGCTTCCCACATCGGTTTGTAGTGTGATTGTAGCTCTAGTCATGCAGCCTGGGCCATTCGGAGTTAAATGCATTCACTAATACTTGAGTGATTCTCGGGTAGCATCCATCATAGGAACCCTGGAGGTTCC
Source organism: Chinchilla lanigera (assembly GCF_000276665.1). Taxonomy (NCBI): domain Eukaryota; kingdom Metazoa; phylum Chordata; class Mammalia; order Rodentia; family Chinchillidae; genus Chinchilla; species Chinchilla lanigera. The sequence continues at coordinate 1,533,999 of NW_004955403.1, forward strand.
CTCCGTCTAAATTAGAAGTAGCCTATTTAGTACCCCTTTTTCTTACTCTTTCCCGTTGATATATTTCTCTCTCAGATCTAGATAAAAAATCCTACAAGCTCCAACCAAATTCCCTCATCTTCCTGGCTTCTCTCAGTAGATCTCTGGCATTCACAAGATAAAATGCATTCTCCATGGGCTGGTCATTCCTCCTTGTGCCACAAATCCCCCTGACAGATCCTCTCCTTGGAAATGTGCTTGTCATGTGCACGTGATTTTAAGTTCATGAATACCTGACAAGCCCAGAGACAGCCCACAAGAGAGCGGTATCTTTAGACCCAGTTATGTTAATATATGTACGAAGGGGACAAAATAATACATTGGGCCAAACAGCAAACTTATTCATTTGAACAAGTAGAACAAAATGCTCTACCTTGAGGTTTTCTTGCAGAACTTGCACATGCTACTGGTCACTCTGGAGAGAGTGAATTCTTGGGAGAGATCTCTCAGGCTCCAATCCCTGCCAGAGTTCAATCAGCTCTTCTGCTAGTGAAGGAGTCCGAGTTTTAGTCCCTTTTCAAACTAGTTTTGCCTTTTTTCTTTCAATGGAAATTGAAAATTGTGATGTCCCTACCCAAAAGGTCAGAGCTCTCCTCCTGGGATTCACCCATCTCCTAAGGTTCTGAGCTCTGTGAGTGACCGTTCCCTTGGCTTAGCTTCACCAGCCAGAAGCCTGCTGGCTGTCCATGAGGACTGACTTAGCGCGAGGCCCGCCACCTGGCTTCCAAAATCTCCCTCTAATGGGCCCCCTTCTCCCACCTCCACCACCACCACTGTAAGCCCAGCCCTCCATGTCTCTCTCCTGAACAAGTGGGACAGACTCCTGGCAGATTCCTCACAGCTATCCTGACCCCTTCCACCTCTTCTTTACATTGCAGTCACAATAATCTTCTGCACATGCAAAGCAGATTAAGTTATCCATGTGCTTAAAGCACTTCTGTGGTTTCCCACTGCCCTTCGGGTATCATGGTCTGCGTATCCTGGCTCCTACCACACCTCCCTGCTCTGTGCTGCAGTCATCCCAGCCTTTCGGCAGCTCTGGGATCCTCCAGGCAGTCACCCCTCCCCAGACCCCTGCATACGCTGCTCCCCTGCCAGAAAAGCTCTTTCACCCACACTCAATCATCCTAGGAGCCCAGACTGAGCATGATGCTAGAACTGGTGCTATCCAGACAGGCACTGTAACAGGAGTGGCAGGAGGTCTCTTCAGTAAGTGCAGAGCATTTGTTTACCCATGCAGAAAGAGAAGAACCTCACTTGTCACAAAATTTAATTTTTAATTGTTTGTCTAAATGAAATTAAAGTTAAAACAACAAACCTTCTAGGAGTCATCATAGGAAAATAAAGTATATTTTCATGCATTTGGGTAGATAAAGATTTCCTAAATAGGAGATAAAAAGTGCTTACCATAAAGTAAAACATCTAAATTGACCTAAGTTAAAATTATAAATTTCTTTGAAGGAGTAAGACAAGCCCCAGGGTGAGACAAGAGCTTTGCACATCTACAGATAACAGAGGACTTGTATTCGGGATATTCAAAGAACGATGTCAATTAGATAAATTATCTCCATAATAGAAAAATGAGCATGAACCTCAACAGGCAAAGTCAAAAAGAAGATACCAGGTAGGTGATGGTTACATGAGAGGGTGCTTGTCCATGTTAGTTAGTAGAGAGAAGTTAGCTGAAGCCACACTGAGCAGTCAGCAGATTCTCAGCAGCAGTACTAAAATGGAAAAGGACGACGATGTGGAGTGCTGGTGAAGAGGCGAAGCCGCTGGATTTTCATCTACCGGTGATGACAATGCACACTGGCGCAGCCACTTTGGGAGATTGCTCGGGAGTATCTACGAAGGCTGAAATAGCTCAGAGCCCACATGTCAATTGCACTCCTAAACACACACTTCAAGACAGAAAAACTTGCATAAATATTGTAATAAAAGTTTACTGAGGCATTGTGAGATTAATGCAAGTTACCTTTAGCCTCTACAATTACAAGAGGTGCTCAGAGTGTGGCCATGAGCTTCCAGACATTTATTAATACAGTGAACAGCTGCCTGGATAACGCTGGTCACTGAGATTGCTGCTCAAGCATTTTCAATTTCTTCTCTAAAGACTGGCAGTATAGTGAGTTTTCTGCAATATAGGACACCATCTAGGGTCCCCCATATGAGGGTAACACCAGCTGTTGAAAAAATATATTATTTTTCTTTTCCTGAAGTGTGTATAAATTTTTTTGCCAGACTGCACATAACAAGCAAAATGCATGTGGGTCCCCTAATGAATACGAACAACAAGGTTAGCAGCAGCATTATTCTTAATCCCCAAAGGCGACAAACTGTCTAAGTGTCCACAAATATTAGAATGGACTAGTACATTGTGAAATCTTTTACAGTGGGTTACTGTAAAGCACAGAGAATGAAGAATCACTGATACCTATAACATAAATGTCACATACGTGATACTGAATGAAACACGCAAGACATGAAGTAGCTCACTACACGACCTCTTCCCACACGCAGGCACTGCTCCTCGACAGCACTGGGGGGTTGTCATGAGGGTCCCCTGTGGGCCGTCCCTATTAGAGCTCCAGATGTGTTCACTTTGTGGGCCGTGTATATTGCGTTTTGGACACTTTTCTCTGTGTGTGCCACAGTTCAACTAAAAGTGTTTATTCAAATCAGTGTTATTCCAGAGCCAGGGTCGTGGTTTAGATCTAGAACGTCCCCTGTGACTGGATTATGGGTCCCGGCACTCCTCAGTGGATTCACCGTGGGTGAGTTCATAGCTGAAGGAGTGTAAGGAGGTGGGGCCTGGATGGAGGTGGTCACTGGGCCGTGACCTGAAAGGGCATGTCCTTGTCTCCAACCCCCCGGCCACCATGGAGTGGGCAGTCCTCCTCTACCAGGCCCAGGTCATTCCTGCCTTGGAGTCTGCTGACCGACTGTGGGTACAACCCAGGAACCAAAATAAGTCTTTCCTCCTCAAGTTGTGGGTGCCCAGAATTTTGTCCCAGTGATAGGAAAGTGATTAATACACCACTACACTACATGGCTTGTTGTGAGGATAAAGTGAGCTAACGCCAGATGGTGCACATGTATGAAATTTGCAGATGTTACTTGTGGATTCATATTATTCAGATCTAGTGTGTACCTTTCAGAACTGGTTCTAAGCACATATGGACTGAAAAAAAGTGTGAAAAACAAATTACTCCTGGAAGGCAACTTCAGTAAGATGGCAGCAGAGGAGGAATCCTAAGATTTGTACAAATACTAACTACCAAGTACGCATAGACAGGAAGACCTTGAAGAGCCCCAGAAACCTGAAAGATTACACCAAAGACTTCTAGTGTTTAAAACTAAACCCAAGTTAATAAATTCAGTAAAGTTACAGGATACAAAATCAACACACAAAGTCCATTATATTCCTGTACAGTAACAACAAACGACCTGAAAAACACAAAGAAAACATTCACAATTACAATAGCATCAAAAATAAAATGGAGTCAATCTAACCAGTAAGGTAAAAAAGTCTGTACATTGAAAACTGAAATGCACTGATGAAGGAAATTGAAATAAGGGGAAATATCCATGTTTGCGGATTGGAAAAATAATTTTAAAATGCCCATTTTCCCAAAGTGAACTATAGATTCAATGCAATCTGTATCCCAATTCCAAGCTTTTACATAAGTAGAAGCACATTTCTAAAGTTCACATGCAGCCACAAAAGACCCCAAATAGTCAAAGCAAACTTGAGAAGGAATAAAGCTGGAGGTATCACATTCCCAAATGTCAAACTATATTATAGAGCTATAGTAATCAAAATAGAATGTTATGGGCTCCAAAAACACGCACATTGGATTAGTCAGCCAGGACACAGCACCTGACACCCACAACTTCAAGAAGGGAGGCTGACTTTGGTCCGTGGTTGTCAGAGGATGCAGTCCATGGTCAGCTGGCTCCAAGGCAGAAGCAGCACGGCAGAAGTGTGTGGCTGAAGAAAACTGGTCAACACTCGGCAGCCAGGAAGCAGAGAATGAGGGGAAGAGCCGGGTGCAAGAGCACACCTTCCAGTTCTTTTTCTATTAGTACATGTTTGTGATACCTAAGGAGTACCTTCGCTGTGGGTACCTGGTACGTGACACATCTTAATTCACTTTTACGTCCCCTTCCTTTCTCTTTTCCCCTTTCCTCCATCGCCTCATCCCTTTCCCATCTGCAAAAGACCAATCTCTCTATTTCCTCTTATCTATCTTTCATCTTGCATTTTATTTATACTTTGGGTTTTTCACATGAGAGAAACCATACGGTATTTAAACTTGTGTGTCTGATTAATTTCATCTAACAATGTTTTCAGGGTGCATCTATTCTCCTAGAAATGACTCGAGCTTGTCCTTCATTATGGCAGAGTAGTGCTGTATTGTGTATAAATACACTTTTGTTATCTACCTGTCTATTGAAGGACATATAGGCCACTTTCAATATTTAGCTATTATGAGTTGAGCTACTATAAATATGGGTATACATCTATGACTGTAATATGATTTTTTAACCCTTTTGGGGAAAATACCTAAAAGAGAATACCTGGGTCAAATGGAATTTCTAGTTTTAGTTTTTTGAGGACTCTCCATGCTGATTTTTATAGTGGCTGCAATAGTTTATGTTCCCACCAACAATGAAGAGGGGTTCCTTCTTCCCCACAGCCTTTGTTATTATTTGATTTCTTGATGATTGCTGTTCCTTTTGAAGCAGGATGAAATCTCAGTGTTGTTTTAATTCATATTTCTCTAGTGGCCAGTGATCCTGAATATTTTTTCATGCATTTATGGGCCTCTTGCATTTCTTCTTCTGAGGAGTGCCTATTCATTTCAGTTGCCCATTTTTATTGGATTTTGTGTTTTAAAGAGTCTAATCTTTTTAGTTCTTTATATATTCTAGATAGTAGTATTTTGTCTGAGGTATAACTGGCAAAATTTTTTCCCACTCTGAAAGGTTGTCTCATCATTCTGTTAGCTGGTTTTTTTTTTTTTTTTTGCTGTGCAGAAACTTTTAAATTTGATATGATCCCATTTGTTGACTCTTGTATTATCTATTGTGCAATTTCATTCTGTTCAGAAAGGCCCTGCCTATGACTTCAAGAGTGTTATCTACTCTATCCTCCAACAGATTAAGTATTTCTGTTTTAATATTTAGATATCTGATCCATTTTGATTTTAGTTTTGTAGATGTCAAGAGATATGGGTTTAGCTCCAATTTCCTGCACATGGATAGCCAGTTTTCCCAGCACCATTTGATAAAGAGGCTCTCTTTCCTCTAGCATACATTTTTAGCCCCTTGTAAAATACTAGTTGACTCAGTGTGCCTGGGACTGCTTCTGCACCCTCTATTCTGTTCCACTGATTCACATGTCTGTTTTTGAGCCATGTTTTTTTTTTTTTTTTTTTTTTTGTTATCATTGTGGCTTTGTAATAGAATGTGACTCTGGAGTTCCAGTGCCTCTTGCTTTGATCTTGTTACCCAGGATTGATTTGGCTATTCTGGGTCTCTTCTGGTTCCAAATGAATTTTAGGATTTTTGTTGTTGTTGGTCTCTGAAAAATGCCTCAGTTTTTGACTGGGGCAGGTTGTGGAGGGATAGAACTTCAAAGGAGTTGAGCAGCCCCTCCCCTACATCATTGACGGTTGCAGCCCACATGGCCTCTGTCTTGAGCTGGCTCCACTCCTTGCTCATAGCTTTCCTCAAGAGCTGTTCCAGGTCTCTGACAGCTCCAAATTTCTGAGAATTCCACTGAACTTATGGCTTTACACCTATGGCTTCACTCAGTGGCCTGTCAGGGGCACAGTGCCTGGCCTCACAGGCCTTCTCTGAAATCTTAGTGGATGCCTCCATGACCCTGTAACTCTCACATCCTGCATACCTGTAAAACCAGTTTTCCTTCACCACAATAATTAGTCCACTGCTCTAACCTCAGATTCCAGCAAAGACTCAGGACATGGTCAAAATGAAGACAAATGTTCTGCCAGGGTATAACACCCATGGCCTCTAATCCAAGTGCCAGTGGAGTCCTTGTTCCCATATAAAAACTCCTGAGCCTGGCCTTTACTGTCTGCATTCCTATCAGCATTCTGCTCTTCTGAGCTCTGGCTAGCACTCCCATCAATCTATACTTACAGCAATCTAGGGTTTTTCTAGCCTGTTTCTTCAAATTGTTTCTGAGCTCCTCTGTCAAACAAGTTCCATAGGTTTCTAAACCACATAGTCAAGTGCAGTCACAGCAATGACTCCACTTGTCTGTTGCCAATTTTCTGTATTATTTAGCTGTCCCATTCTCAGACAAAATATCAAATACCTACAGTTTAAAGGAGGAAAGTCTTATTTTTTCATGGTTTTTAGTTTATGGTTATCTAAGGTAGAAATGGCATGGCAGGCAGGCATGTCAGAGGACAGCTGCTCACTCAGTGGCAGCCAGGAGGGAGAGAGAGAGGGAAAGAAGGCAGGAACTAGGAATGAGAATACATCCCCCCAGGTCACCCCCAGGGACACACCTCCAGGGCTCCTCCTAACAGCACGTTTAGCTGCTGAACTCATCAGTGTATGAATCTTCTGATGATTATAGCACCTCCATGATTTTTTCACTTTCCAAATGTGAGACTTTCTGGGGACAGTTAGATCTAGAGCAGTGAAATAGAGCCCAGTAAGAAGTTCATGCATATCCAGTCAACAATATTTGACAAGGAAGCCAAGAATACACATGGAGAAAGGAGAGTCACTTCCACAAATGGTTCATTGTCAGTGTCATGTTACTACACCAAAACACTACAGGCAATTAACTTATAAAGAGAAAAGGGTTATTTTGCTTACATTCTTGGGGGTCCAGTCTAAGGACCTGTGGCCCCATAATTTCAGGGCAGCTCATCATGGTAGGAGCACATACCAGAGCAAGCCACCCCATCTTCAGCCAGGAAGCAGAGAGTGGGAGACCAGGCAGCTCAATGATCTCCACAGAGCTTGCTGCAGTGACCTAAGGACCTTCCACCAGACCACACCCAGAAGGTTCAGGCACCTCCCAAAGCTTCACCCTGGAGTCCAAGCCTGTAACACACAGACTTTTGGGAGACACTAACCATGCTCAAACTGTATCACATACATTGAGAAAACTAGAATTGTATCCACTGGCAGAAAATTATATTGTACCCCTACCTCACACCACTCACAAAAGTTAACTCAAAATGAATTAAAGACTTAAATGTAAAATATGCAACTGTAAAATTCCTAGAAGAAAGCACAGAAGAAAAGCTCATTGACATTGGTCTTGGCAATGATTTCTTTTAACATGACACCAAAAACACAGTCAACAAAAGCAAAAACACATAAGTACTAATATAAACTGAAAATCTGCACAGCAAAGGAAACAGTAAAAATAAAGTGAAATGGGATGAAATGTCTTTAAACTGTATATCTGGTAAAGAGCTGCTACCCAAAATACATAAAGAACTCCTACCACTCAATAGCAACATCATAATAAAAAAATAATAATAATCCAGTTAAAAGTTGGTAAGGACCTCAATAGACATTTCTCCAAAGAAGACTACAAATGGCTAGTAGATGCCTGAAAAGATGCTCAGTGTCATTAATCGTCAGAGAAATGCAAATCTCACCCACAGTGAGACGTCACCTCACACCTGCCACAGAGGACAGGAGGTGTCAGTGTTGGTGAGGACGGGGACTAACGGAAACCCACAGCCATAATGAAAACAGGACAGGGGCGCCTCAAACTGACAAAGCAAACTGCCATGTAGCCCAGCAATCCCAAGGGTCTCCTGACAGGTGAATAAAGAACCTGTCCACGAGGAGAAAGGGAAGTGGCCACTCGCAGCAGTGTGGACAGCCTGGAGGGAAAGGCAGTAAGCAGAGGGCACCAGCGAGGGCAGGACACTGACGTCATGATCGCACATGTGCGTGGGATCTAAGGCGGAACGACTCTGGCGTGGAGGGGGGCTGGGCGGCCTTGGAGGACGAGGAGTGGGGAGCGGCTGGAGCGAGCATCACGAGCACCGCCACCCACGGTTGCCTGCTTGCACACTTCCCCTTCTTCAGGGGAGCTCTCAGCTTTTGCCACAGCTCAGAAGCCCAGGGAGCTTGGAAACCACGTTCCTGGGTTTCACCCCAGACCCTGGAGTAACTGACCTGGTCCTCCTGCGCCTCGGGTGGTGACGTCTGACACCTGTGAGCACCGGACAGCCACAGCTGGGCTTTGGGGAAGGGTTTCTCGGCTCCAAACAGTGCCGCAGGGCAGGGAGAGCCCACTGTGGGGTGCTGTGTGGTGCTGTGCGTGGCGGGATGTTTGGAGCATCCCTCCTCTCCCCTGGATGCCAGGAGCAGTACCTGGGTGTTGTGTCTCAGAGGCTATAGGGGCTGATGGATAGGAGCCCCCCGGGACAGCACTGCTTCCCACCCCACAGAGCGCTCCTGGCTAGGAGCAGGGACTCTCCGTGCGGCCTCCTACAGCCCCGCTGAGCAGTGGAGGGGAGGAAGTGCAAGTTCTCAGACCCGGTCTGGATCTCCTGCAGGACGTTCTGGGTGTTACCTGACCTGCCTTCCCACCCCAGCTGAAGATGGAGCGGGGCTCACACTGCCCCTGAGCCGCACAAAAAAAGTAGAAGTCCTTTTACTTTTAGTTCTGGGACGAGGTCTCGCTAAGATGCCTGGGCTGGGCTCCCACTGCCTCGCCTCCCACCTCAGCCTCCTGAGTAGCAAGGACCACAGGTGCCCCAGACTCCAAGGCCGCTTTCTGCCACAGCCTCCCAGAGCCTGGGCGAAGCGGCACAGCCCTGCTCCTCCACCTTGCAGTGTCTCTGCATGTGCCTGTGACTCCTTGCCCTGTGAGTGCCCCTGCTCAGCACCCTTGTCCTGAGCAGTGTGAGCTCTGTCTCTCCTTGGCAAGAGCAAGGGCTGCTGAAAAGCACTCCTGCGGAGCTCTGAGCCTGGTCCTGCCCAGGAGGCTGAGGCTGGGAGCTGGCGGCGCTCCGCGTGCAGATGTGGAGTCCAGGGCTCCCCAGCGCCCGGGCTGGTCCTAGATGGCGTGACGGGGGTCTTGCAGCTCTGGGGAGGGTCCTGCTGTCCTTGCAGCCGGATGGTGGCAGGGCAGGCTGGTCCATGCATCACTGATGGGCAGCTGGGATCAGGTGGCCCCAGAGTCAGAGAGAGTGGAACATCCGGATGGGCCTGGAGGTTGCAACCCTCCTGGAAACGGTGAGGGGAACACCTTTTTTACTTGTTTTCTGTACTGGGGATTGAACTCAGAGACACTCTGCCACTGAGCTAGCTTCTAGCCCTTTTAATTTCATTTTATTAATTCACTTATCTATTATTCTTATTATCATTATTATTTGAGGCAGGGTATTGCTAAGTTGCCCAGGCAGGACTCAAATGTACCACCCTCCTGCCTCAGCCTCCCTCAGTGCTGGGTGCCACACCTTGGTTGGGGCCTCTGGATGAACCCCAAAGGACCCACGGCCTTGTGAGCTGGTCCCCGGCAGGCGGAGTGCCTGTGGAGCGTGAGTAAGTTCTTGTGTCCTTTGCTGATATTTCAGGAACTTCGCCTCTCCTAACTTTTCGGCATCTTTCTGGCCACCCTGTGCCCTGTGGCAACCGTTAAGGTGTGGGTCGCATTCTTCTGTCTCCGCACCAAGCCGGCGTCACACATAGATCAAGGCCTCTTCACATGGGGGGCAGAGAAGACCGGAGGGAGGAAGGTGTGGGTGACCCTCAGGTCTGGGCCTCCAGCGGGAGCTAATTCTTGTGTTTCCTGCTGAGCAGGTGCGGGGGTGCTCTGCTGGCCTGGAACTGCCTTACCCCTCAAGACTGCACCATCCCCCACACCCAGAAGAGGAGACGGGCAGCCCTGCCGACACTTCGGGCCCCAACACTCGGTCGCTGTCCACCCTGGGACTTCCTGTGCTCTGTGAGACCCATGAGACACCCCAGGAGTGCAGAGGCAGAGCCAGGACTCCTGGACTCCCCAAAGGTGAGAAACCTCTGCCACTGAGCCACCAACAGCTTTGTCACAGAGCCACCTCCCTGTTTCTCTAAGAGCTGGCGGCCCATTTTCCACTCCATCCTTTGCTTCCTTCACCAGCACCAGAGACCGAGCCTGCACGGAGTTCCTCAGGTGCTTCTCACCTGCAGCTTCATTCCTGCAGGTAGAGCCAGTTTCTACTTCTTTCGGCCCTGGCAGATGTGAGGAAAACTTGACCTGCACGTTAGCACTTCATGTATCTGAAATTTCACCATATTAGGACAACTGGGATTTTATTTGGCTAAAAGCAGTCTTTCTTAAAAACTACGTCTCTCCTCTGCCTTTCCACACAGGCAGGGTCTTGGAAATGGTCATTAAGAGGGGACCCTGGGCGGGAGACAGCTGAGTAAGGCCACGAGCAGCCAGGGTGTTTATTGGGCTGCTCCTCAAAGATGGCTCGGGAAACACTCTTTGGGAAGGCTGCATGGCGAGAGCACAGCTCCAAAGAAGGCTTCAGGTCACCGCGGAAAAGCTCATCGAACGCTCAGGAGCAACAGTCCCAACGCTGCATGTCGCCACCTCAGCCTCTCGCAGGCGCAGTCCTGGTACCAGATAGTGGGTTCTGCTCGAAGCCCTGTGGAGGCTCGTCGGTGGGGTCCACGGTGCCAGAGCCCCCGAGGGCTGCGGAGACAGTTTGCCTCCCACTGCCTTCAAGCAGAGATGGCGAAGCCACCCCCTCCAAGGCTCCCTAAGCGGCGGGGACAGTTTCTGTGCTCTCCCTGCACCCCGTGTCAGGGCCAGAGCTTTGTGTACTTCTCACCCAAGCTCCAAGTTTTCATTTGCAGGTAAAGTCAGATTCTACTTATTTTGGCCTTAAGAGAGATATAGAAAATTCGATCAGCACATTAGTCTTTATCCGTTTGAAGCCTTACTATACTAGGATGATCTGAAGTTTTATTTGGCAAAGATAAATGGTCCTAACTCTGTTTACTTCTCCTCAGATACCCCATTACCAAGCCTCGAGTCACCCTCGTTACACCCTTCCGCCCTCTGTGCCACACTCTGGGTCTTCTCAGTTGTACTTCTGAAGCCTGAGCACAATTATTTATTATGGTCTTGTGCAATGCTCGGGAGGAAAATCTCACATCAAAGGCGCTCCCTTGCTGCCCTTTTTACTTAGACAACTCAGAAGCAAGCCCATCTTTACCTCCCATTAGCAATTCTTGCTGGAAATACCACTATTTAACATTGGCCGTGACCGTTAGGGTACAAACATTACCCTGAGCTGGGACGTCCAGCTCCTCCGGCCGCCAAGGCTCTTCTGGAAATGACAGCAAAGATTTTTTAAATGGAAGCAGAACGCTGCTGGAAAACATATGTTGGTCAAAAATGTTGGAGAATTCCTAGAATCCAGAAAACACATGTGATGAGATGGACAGAGGGAGCAGACGAAACTGCACTCCAAGATATCGGTAGGGCACGGCGTCCTCCCGGCTCAAAGTCAGCCCAGAGGCCAGTTAGCCCTTTAATCCCACAGAGAAGAGCGCCTCCGCTCCACGCTGCCCGTGGTGTCCTCGGGTCAAGGCCAGAGACTCACGCTCTAGAACTGGACGATTGGTTCCCAGAGCTTGGCCAGGGGCTTGGCGAGCCGGGGCCGAGCTGGGACACAGGCTGATTGTCTTGGCTTTTTTAGGACCGCGAGGTACTGAAGACATAAAAATTAACAGAAATGACAGAGGACAATGGGAACCAAGAACCAGAGGTCAAATCTAAAGGAAGGTTGTGGAAATTATAAGAGGCTGTATGTAGATTGTATATATGTGCACATATTGTTAAAAGGATAACTGTTACGTTGGTTTTCAATTTCTCTGATCAGTGTATGCAAGGACAAGTATTTCACTCTGGCAGCTGCACCTAAGCAAGTCGAGGCTGTGGGATGAGGGCGGGAGCGGTCCCGCAGGGGAAGTGAGGCCAGCGCTCACCCTGGTTAATGTCGTCTCGTGGGTCCCCGCTTGGGGCTTCCGACAGGCGGGCGGCTCCGGGCGCAGCTCGAGGGAAGGGCGGGTTCATCCTCACGGCCTCAGCGCGGCCTGCACTTTGGCGTCGGGCTTTGAGGCCTCCGACCCAGGGTCACACATGGAGACGGAGGGATTGGCACAGTGCATTTTCTAGTCTTTCTGGGCGGGGGTCTCCTTGGAACAACGATGCAATTATGGACTCTTTCTGTCTGAGTTCTTACAAAAGTATTTTTTGCCTTTCTCAGTCCGTGTTTGCAGCACACGGTGATCCCATCCCCCGTGTGGAGCTGGCCTACGCAGCGTCTTCACTCCTTCCCATCCCCTTCCCTCCCCTCCCCCCATCTCTTGGTCCCTTCCCTTCTGCAAAAGATCCATGTCCCTGTTTCCTATCACCTGTCTTTTACTTTGCTCTTTAAATCATTTATTCTTTGTGTTTCTCATATCAGAGAAATCATATGATATTTAAGCCTCTGTGTTCCATTTATTTCACGTAACATGATGGTCCCCAGGCGCATCCATTTTCCTACAAATGTCTCAAGTCTACCCTTCTTTTTGGCAGAGTAGTACTCCACGTGTGTCCATGCCGCCTTGTCTTCATCCACTCCTCTGCTGATGGACATCGGGCTGCCTGCGGGCTCTGGCTACTGCGACCTCTACTGCTGTGAACGGTGTGGATGGGTCACTGCCACAGGACGGCACCATGGAAAGCAGGAAGGTGCGTTTTTGAGAAACAAAGCCACACTTGTGAGTACAGCTGAGTGGCTCAGCGGGGTGCAGGGTGTGCGGGGGCAGCGTCCGGGCCCCGGGACGCAGGGGCACCTGAGGGTCTTATGATGCCCTCACAGGCAGCACAGGACTGAGCCGGGTGGTTCTGCTTTTGCTTTGGGATGGAGGCGCAGTTGCTCGCCCCACCCTGGAGCAGCCAGGCTCTGCAGGACCTGGCCCTCGGGTCAGGATGCGGCTCCAGGGGCGGAGTCTTCCGTGCTGTGTACCGTGATGCAGAGTCCACAGCTTTTGCTCAGCAAATGGCAGATGGCGGTGCTCCCCTAGTTCTCAGGGAACCCCGAGCGGCTGGCTGCATTGTAGAGGTGGTCAGAGTCTGAGGGGGAGGTGTCCCCCAGGGGCCCATCCATCAGGGCTGGGGTCAGGGTCACCTCCTCACCGTGTGGCCTTGTGTGTGTGGGTCCAGTGTGGACTCCATCCCGACCCGTGGAAAAGCAGCGGGGGCGGGGGGGCAGTTTGCAGGAGCGGGCGGGCCGCACTGCTAACTGTATCTGTTACACCCGCAAACACTCCACGTCTCTTAGGTCCCCTATGGAGGATGGGTGTAGGCGGCACAGGGAACGACCCAGGCAGGGACAGCAGGCGCCTTGGGAGGGAAGACAGAAGCCGAATCTGACGCCTCCTTGGGCCTACCTTCCAAGCCTGGAGCTTGGCAAGGGAAGGAGAAGGCGCAGGGCTCTTGGGTAGAGCCCAGCCCTGCAGGAAGTCCGGGTCAGGAGGCATCCGGGGGGAGAGCAGGAGCCCGCAGAGCGGTCCCTGCTAGGGACACCGTTGCGTGGTACAGCGTGTTGAGTGGGAGAAGAGAGACACAGAGCGTGAATGAGGACAGACCCGTGTGCCCACCACCCCGGAGCTTCTTGTTCTTAAGTTCCACTATGGTTAAATGGCGGACTGCTTTCCCGGAGGGCAATTCCATGATTTATTTCCGTAACTGTAAGAGAGAGGGAGAGGGAGGGGGAGCGGGTGGGGGAGGGAGGGAGGGGGAGGGGAGAGAAAGAAAAGAGGAAGGAAGGAGGGAGAGAGAGACCCACAACCAAAGTGAAACTCCCGCCCAGGAGGACCCTAACCCTGGAGCTTGCGTGAGGGGTGAAGGGAGTCACCTTCCCTTGCGTACCGAGGGAGTTGCGCCCTGCGGTTCCGGAGCCCATTTTTCCTTGCTGCTTCTACAAAGACTGTGTGGCTGGGGTGATGGTCCCTGGGACCCTCCTGGGGGACAGTGTCCCCTGCGTGGGCCGCGGCGCATACCTCTGGGGTCCCACACTCTGCCTTCTGGGGGTCTCCCCCGGCTTCTGAATCCTTCATCGTTTATCAAGGTCACCGCTGCTGTGTCTGTCCCTCTTCGATATCACTCTGTGAACTCCCCGCATTTCGGTTCCCTGCCCCTCGAGCTTCACATCAAGCGCTCAGTATACAAGCAATTATTTTTTCTAGAAAAGACAGAATAGCCTCAACTTTATGCTGTGCTTTGTGGCCTAAAAGACCATGTTTTAAAATCATGATTTCTCTTTGAATACTTAGGTTCCTGGGGAATGACATCACTCAGAACAGAAACCGGGAAACACTTTGTACAAGTTTTTAAAATGTGGTTAGGAGTCGAGGAGAAACCAGATCCTCCAATCCGTGGTGCTCTTGGCAGAGCGTGGTGGGGCCCAAGCTCCCCTCTGCCCCAGCCCCGGCTGTGCCAGAGGCGAAGGGGTGACTTTCATTCAGAAAATGAAGCTCGGTGCGGTGGGTACGATGTCCACTTGCTCCAGATAATCACGAGGAAGGGAAAACGTTTTCACGGGGGAACCACATGACGTCCACCTGGGTGTCGCGGAGCATGCGCGGTGGCTGCCCAGGTTCCTGGGGAGACAGAGCCTTTCTCCTGTGCTAGGCCGGCCTTGGGAGGGGTCTGCAGGCTGCTAGCGGAAGGGTTCTCTGTGTCTGAGACCCTCCCGAGAGAATCTAGGAGACAGGGCCCTGCCTCCAGGGACCAGGCAGTGCTGGCTCAGCAGCACTGGGTGCTTAGCTCACCCGGCTAGCTGCCCAGCACCCCGAGACAGAGTGAGATAGGAAATGCTAACACGATTCACTGTGCCAAGGCGCTCAGGTTCGAAGAGCTGATGACTGCTCGGTGATCGTCATCGGAGACACACCAACCCATTTTACTGAAGGAGAAACTGAGGCACAAAATAGTCATCTGTCAAAGTCCCAACCCTTGTAAGTAACGGGACCAGAAGTCAGATGGAGACGGGGGCCAGAGGCTCAGGGACAGCGCTGGGAATCTCCATGACCTGATCGGAAGGTGCAGGGAGTGCGTTGGGAGGTGGCCCCGCTGAGGGGCCAGTTTTATTATTCATTTAGGGAGCATCCGCTGTTTGTGAGGCACTGTGTTCCAGACAGGGAGGCAGCCAGGCCGGCCGCCCTCCCTCTCCTGGGGAAGGAGGACCATTAGATTTGATGGGAAAACCCATTGGGTTTGGATAAATCGTTTGAGGGTGGCATAAACTCTTAAACTTTTAAAACTAAACTGGGACTGAGAATCTGTCAAATTTGGGATTTCTGTTCTACACCTCAGTGAAAACAAACAGCAGCAGCAGCCGCCCAGACCGGCGTGTTTCCCGCGAAACACTTTCGTTTTCCACAGCGCTGTAATCAGCAGGGCGTGGGCACAGCCGCCGGGCAGCGGCAGCGAGCAGCGGGCCTTCGAGCGGCGCCCTGCCCACGCCGTGATCTTCCAACCGAGGCCGGCCGCGCCCACCTCCTGGACAGCCACCTGGCGCGTCCAGGGCGCGGTGCCCGTCGCTGTGCGCCCGGCTGCGCGCTGCCCGCTTCCCGATAATGCTTCTCTCCATTACATTACCGCAAGTCCTGGGAAGGTTCAGCTGTTTCATTAGTTGACTGAGAACAACAGAGTCTAAGGTTTCATTGAAATCAGATGTGATGTTTGTGTTCCAAGGTCAGCGGGAAGCTAATAGGAATAACTTAAGCCATACTGTCCGGGCTGAGGCCGGGCGCGCTCATCGTCCGGTGATCGCACTGCGGGGCCGCGCGGGGATCACCTCCGCTTCCCCTGGTTAGGTGCCGAGCCCCGCGCTGGAGGAGGAAGGGACCGGGCTTCAGCCGGGTGTGGCTCCCCGGCCTGTGGGGCGCCCTGGCAGCTGGAGCCACGTTCTGGAGTCTCCTGCGGCCTGGGCCTGCTCCTCACCCCTCTCTCTCACCCTGCTTCTGGGTGTCCGGCCTCCGGGACAGTCCTCCGAGCCCCACGCCCAAGCTGGAGGTGTCTGGAGGCTTGGAGCTCAGAGTCGGGGGCTTCCTTTCCTCCTCCGCGGAGCTGTCCTGCAGGCTTCCGTGACAGCGCTGCCCTTTGACTGCAGGGCTGCCAGGCCTTCATCTGTCCTCCTTACTTCCACCCGGAGAGCTACCTTCCCAACCCTGCCCAACACCCGCTCCCTCCCTGGCTCCCTTCCCGGAGCTCCAGGGTCTTTCTCTCCAGAAATCAAATCAGACCAGGCAGAAGGTGCAGCTCCAAGCTACAAACTCAAAAGGAAGACTGTGTGTCCATGGCACAACACACACACACACACACACACACACACACACACACACACACTTCTCCCTGGGCGTGGCACTATGCAGAGAAGGCAACTGTCCCTGTGGTGGAAATGCTGAGCCTGTTCACCCTGCAAAGTGGGTGCGCACCGACAGGCCGGCACTTCCTGTGGGAGTGTACCCCACCCCAGCATCTACACTTGGTCTGCCCTGCGCTCTGTCACTCCCTGAGAAGCCACGGGGAGGGAGTAAGAGGAACAGGAGTTCCAGCAGAATCTCTCTTCGCCTTGGGGACTCGGAGCAACACGGAGACGCCTGAGCAATAGCTGGAAGTGTTGAGGAGGGCATGCGACTGAACACCAAGTGTGAACTGCGGTTGGAGCTACTGCTACTGGCTGTGACCTGGCGGCTGGGGCTGAAGCTGTCACGGCCTGGCTGCGGTCCTCTGAGCCGCTCCCTCCCACCCTGCACTTAGTCCCGCAGGTCTTGGTCCCAGTCCTTGCTTAGACTTGGCCAAGGGCTTCCCCGGCAGGCTGAAGCGCTGCCATCGCCGATACTCATCCTGCCTGGGACGGCTTTCACCTGGCAGCCGAGCACCTCCTCCACCGGCGCCTCAGCCCTCTGCAGCCCGGACGCCGTGGGGTGAGAGGGAGCGCGCCCGACACTGGCGTTCTTTGACATATTTTGCACTGGATGTTTGCAGTACATGGTGATGAGGTTCATCTTGGGGAACGGGCACGGGCATAGCCTGCGCCCTGATCAGCTTTACTTCCCCTGCTCCTTCCCTCCGCCCACCTCCAGGTCCCCTTCCCATCGTGACGTAAAAGGCTTCCTTCCTCCCCTGCATCTCTGGATAACACTTTTGCTCGAATGGCCATTTGGACAATGGCCACTCTGGAAGAGAGGATGTCTCTCTGTTTTCTAATTCCTCTTTAATGTTTTTTTTCAGAGAACTATAGATTTCATTATACAGGTCTTCCAATTCCTTGGTAAAATTATTTCATAGATACTTGATTTTTTGACACTACCATGAATAGGATTGTTTTCTTGGGTTTGCTTTTGGTATACAGGAATGCTATTATTTTGTGCATTGATTTTGTATCCTGCTACCTTGTTGAATTTGTTTATTCTAGAATGTTCTGGTGGATTTTTAAGGGGTCGTCTATGTGAATTTACATGTCCTTGTAAATAAGGACAGTTTGACATCTTTCTTTCCTGTACATGTCCCTTTTCTTTCTTTCTCTTGCCTGATTGCTCTGGCTAATGTTTCAAGAACTATATTGAACCAATGTGGTGACAGTGGCCATCCTTGTCTTTTTCCTGTATCTCACAAATTCTTAATTTGACCCTCCCTCACATGGAATTATACTTTGGATTAAACATTAATCCATTTCGGTTTTGTTCTTTTTGCATTTTGAAGTAAATTCTTTTTTTTTGTTTGTTTGTTTTTTTTTGGTTTTTCTCCGGTACCGGGAACCAAACTCACGACCTTGCGCTTGCCAGGCAGGCGCTTTTGCCACTGAGCTAAATCCCCAGCCCCTGGAGTAAATTCTTTTTAAACAAATTTTCATCTTCTAAGCAGCTTTTCTGTTTTGGGTCCTCTGGAATCTCCTTGGCCTTGGGGTTTCACTTCTCCTGCATGGTGGTGTCCCCGGGACACTGCTCTGGGGTCCTGTGGGCCCGGGGTGGGAAGCACAGGCTCCAGTCAAGCCTCTGGACCTGTGGGAAGGTCTTCAGGGCTGTCCCTGGCCCCCTAGAGGGATGGGGCCAGAGTCCACCGCTGCCGAGCCCATTAGAGTTGCAAAACCTTGGGTGCTGTGGAGTTTGTGGCCCCTGATGAAGGGAATTTGGGTCATCTTGGGGCTGACCAGGAAGTACATGTCCTCTGGTTCTTTGCGGTTTAGCGTCCTCTCTGGCCTAGTGGAGACCACTCCTAGAACAGCAAAGCTCTGCATGGAGAGCCAGGGCCAACATCTCCCGAAAAAGCACCACACAGGTATCTATTTGGGACGATCCAGTAATGATTTCTGGGCATTCACTTTCGTTTTTTAACCGCAAAACGCTTGCTTTTGCCTGCTTTTATAGCACTGGGTCATCTTTGTGGAGTGCGGCAAGAGTCCTCTCGCATCTGTCACATCACATCATGGTGCAGAGGCGGGAGAAGCACTTTGTCAGCATCATCGATCACAAGGCCTCTGAGACGTCACTAACGTGAGCCACAGCCCTGAGCTCAAGAGCAGCGCTTTAGTCTGCACCGGATAGGGTGGCTTTACCACTACTTCTACCAGCCTCATAGGAGAGGCGTTTCTCCTTTCTGGGCGGGAAAGCACTTTTCTCACCCCTTATCGTGATGCGGATAGGCTGCCCCGCTCTGCTATCCACAGCCCACCCAGGGAACGGCCGAGGACGGTGCCCTCCTCGTTTGACACATGCCCCCCTGCATGCTTATGCACTTACTCACTTCGCAAACCCTAACTGAGCACCTACTGAGTTTTAGGAACTGGGAAGGCATAGAATTAAAACACAATATCCTCTTAAAATGTGATATTTTATCATTAACATCCCATACACACCGATGAACAGTACCCAGATTGCATGTGTAAAAGCACCAGCGTCACCAGCCTCAGCTCCACCAAGTGCTACCGGCCAAGGTGGGGCCCACGCTGAGCAGGCAGGTGGGCCTTCCTTCACGTCCTCGGTAGTGCTGGCTGAGACTTCGCAGGTCCCTGCAGCCGTAGAGGTAAATAAGGAGCAGCCCTTGCTCTCAAAGCCTTTCCCTGTCTGTGGAGACACAGATGTAAACAGTCCCTTGGCCACGTGACAGGAGCCACGTTGGAGCTGCCGCTCCAGCGAGAAAGAGCTGCCCAGTTGGCCCCGCAGGGTTCTGAGCATGCAGGTGACACTGTCCACCCGGAGGGACAGCAGTCACCAGAGATGTCACTGATGAACACACTGCAATAGTGGTTCAACAAAATCAGTGGTTCCGCAACTCCCTGGCAGAGGCCCATGAAGAGTGGGTGCCTTTTTCCTGTGTGCACAGACCCACTGCACAACTAGAATCTGCTCCCAGCAGACAGGATGCAGAAGACATAGTCACTGGGCGTGTGGGAGCCTTCGGTGGGGGCAGCTGGGTGGCTGGGTCTGTGCCCCGCTTCTTCCTGGACGCCTCCTCTGCTCTGGCACCGCCTGACCCCAGGCCCCTGATGGTCTCACCTGCCGCTATCCCAGTGGGATCTTTCGACTTCACTCCAGTATCTCCTGGCACGAGCAAAGGCCGCGGTGGATGTGTGGATGTTGTTATCTCGGTAGAGGTCACCTCCTCCAGTCCCGCTTCTCTATGACAGCGTCCTGGCGTCAGAAGGGGCCCGAGAGACCCAAGCTGCTGCCATGTCTACGGTCCTGCCTCCATCCAACCTCTGCCTCACAAACATCGCCCTTGTCCTTTGCAAGGGGCTTGGCTCATGGGGCTTGGCTCATGCAGAAATTTATTCTCTTCACACGGGCACACAGTGGGCTCCAACACCTCCTGTACGAGCTCTTGGCCTGCGAGTGCCGCCCGCCAGCTCCCTGGCCAGCACCCACTCTCGGTGGGGAAGGCCGTGTGCCCACTGCACACAGCCTCCCTCTGTAGGTGGGGCAGCGGGCAGAGGTTTAGATTGACTCTGTCAAGGGAGAGGAGGGCTTCATGTGAAAGATGTGGACGAGAAAAGAAATTTAGGACCCAGGGCAGCACTGCGGTTTTGGTGGCAAGACGTGGTCACTTAGGAAAGGGTGTGTGTGTGTGTGTGTGTGTGTGTGTGGCACACCCGTGCTGATGGTCAGAATAAAGTTCAACGTTTCCTCACAGTGCTCTCTCTTTTCTACATTGTGAAGATCTTAGTGTCCTCTTTTAGGGGTGTTGATAGAGGAACTTTAAGAGCCTCCTGGATTTTAGGAATGAGAAATTAGTGATCGATACATATATCAGGGGAAACTAGACTCAGAGATTTATCTTCATTTCCTTAGACCGATATTTTTCTAATTCCTTTTTATGATCATCAATCGTACATACTTGCACACGTGAAAAGGGAAGAACAAAAATCACTAGGAAGAGGAGAATTTTTTAAAGAAAAGCTTGGGTTTGGTTTTTTAACCCTGACCTGGAATAATGGGGTTTTTTCAGGGTGCTGCATGCCAGGTAACAGAGAGCTCAGTGTATCCCGAGATGAATTAGACAGATGTCGCTCCTGACTATTCACATTCCCACCAGTGCGATTTGTGAGCGGCTTCCACGAGATGTGATGCAAAATCAGTTTAATACTTTCCTCATTTGTCACCGTGCCGTGAAACTGGTAACATATAGAGGAAACGAAAAATTGGGCACATCTGTGAGCCTGGCTGTGCCCTGGTTACAGCAGCGCGATTCCACAGATGTGCGTGTTTTCTCAGGAGCACGGCTTTGCTTCGACTCCAAGCCCGTCGGCACTGAGCTGATGTTTTATAGCTCCCCACCGGCTGAGCACGCCCTCCTGACAGAGCTGAACAGTAGCTCAGCCATGAGCTCCACGGCCCGCTGCAGTATCTGTTTTCCTAAATTACGGCAAATGAGGACACGGGGCATGCATATGTCAGCTCCACCTACATATTTCTCCTGTAATAACGCTGCACACCCGGACTACGTTTCAGCAGAGAGCCCCAAACGCTTGGTGAACATTTATCCATCGTTCCATTAAAAAGAGATCAGCAGCTTCCCTAGGGCAGTCAGTGTGCAAAGCCCCAGGCCGGCAGAGGGATGAGAGGGCAGCTGAGTGACCACCCTCTGCTCACAGGGAGAAGCGCCCAGAACGAGGCCGACGGCAGGCTGATGCGCGGGTTTCACTGTCCTACCGAGAGGGCCTCATAGCCGGGTACAGAGGTCTCAGGAGACTTGCTCTGTCCCCAGGGCTGACCTAGTGGACCGGCTCAGGAACCTGCATTTTAACGTGTGCCCTCCTCCGGGTGACTCGGGGAAGCGGGTTTAGGCACCACAATCAGGCTGAGCCGAGCGCTCTGGGAGACAGTCTGCTCTCCGCCTCTCCCTGCCTCTCCCACACAGCCCACGGGTCGCTCCTTTCCTGAAATGCTTTCACGAAATCAGCTGCCATCCAAAGATCCTCTGACAGATACCCAAACTCAAAGGAAAGTCTAGTAGTGAAAGATACTGGGCGGGTCTGGCTTTGGACTCGGAGAGTGGAGCAGATGTGGCACTCTCAGGCTCAGGCCCTCAACCGTGCCCCAGGAGTTGCAGTGCCCAGGACCAGGAGCACCAACTAGGCAGGAGCCGTTTCCGGGTGGCCCCATCCATCCGGGGTTTTCCAGCAGCCGTCACGTGGTTTTTCCCTTGGCCAGGGAGCCCCTACACACCGCGGCTGTCACTGGCGTCCACAAAGGTCTTTCCTGAGCCTGGTCAGGCTCTTCTTCCTCACCAGGTGCCAATCAGTTGTTATTCCCCAATGCATCAGACCCGGTCACCTTACTAGGCTGCCGTACTCATTTTATAGAGAAGAAGCTGGCCTAGAGGAAGTCCCCGGCAGCACAGGTAAGAAGCAGACTGAGGCCTCTTTGCTTCATTTTTGCTTGCCCCTGAGTCCCTGCGTGCGGCCACGATAGCACGGCCGATCTGGGTGGAGGGGTGGTGAGTTTCCAGGTTGAAGCTGCTCCTCTTAGGACGAGGACAGAGGTAAGACAGTTACACCAGTGGCTGGTAGGCAGAGGACAGCGGGCTCCTCACTCCGCTGATGTAGACTGCGGAAGAGACCGCGGTTGCTCACGCCCCTCGCCTCCTCGCCCTGTGATTGCACCGAGCATGAACACCTTGTGAGGGGCTGTACACATAATCAGACGCTGCACACATCTGAAAGCTTGAAAGTCCTGCCAGCCTCCACCCACCCTCACCGAGCGGGACCCTGTGTACTAAACCATACTTATAATTTTCCCCCTGGTTTCACTTGGGTTTCCTTTAATAATGTTTGATTGTAATTAAAAATCAGTGTGGATGTGGAATAGATGAAAAACCAAAATTGTTCTCTTTTGTCTTTCAGGAAAGTGACAGTCATAAAAATGCTCAATATAATCAATTCACTTTTCCCCCCTATTGAACTAGCATTTTATCAACCACAAATATGTGTCTCCACATCAGACAGGCACTGCAGCTCTGTGGCCAAAGCAATAGGACTGAAGTCTTTGCCAAAGAAGCATCAAAGCTTTCGGAGCATCGATTGATGCGCGGGGTTCATAGCTCAGGAAAGGAGGGGCAAGCCGAGAAGCCAGCGAGGAACAGCTCCGGGCTATGCTTTCGAAATGGGCTCAATCTAAAGGCTCGAGAAGCCTCAGATATTCGCACAGAAAACAGATATCTTCCCCTGAGCAAGCTGAGCAGAGTGAGGTTCATTTTTGAAATAGGAGATAATGTGTGTTGTTCCTGGTACTCATATCTCCTTATGAGTTATGCGATTCAATTCTCTACATGCCTCATGAGCCGGGTTTTAAATTTTTGTTTGTATCAGTCCATGTTTGCAGTGCAGGATTGCACTTCTTGCGGAGGGTTGGTCCGTGTGCACAACGTAGCTTAAATCTTTTTACACCCCTTTCCCTTTCCTTCTCCCCTGACCCTCTATTTCTTGGTCTGCTCCCTTTTTCAAAAGGTTGATCCTAGGGCCGGGGATGCAGCTCAGCGGCACAGTGCTTGCCAGGTTGTGAGTTCGATTCCCAGTACCAAAAAAAATATACTTGTTACACTTTCGTTATAACAAAAGGTTGATCTCCCTACTTCTTATAAACTGTTTTGTTTTGTTCTTTAGGTTACTTATAATCTAGGTTTCTCCTGTAAGAGAAACCATGTGATATTTAAGCTTGTGTGTCTGATTTCTTTCACCTAACATCATGGACCCAAGGTGCTTCCATTTTCCTACACATGATTGACGCTTACCCTTCTTTACAGCAGAGTACTACTCCATTGTATGTAAACATCACACTTTCTTTATCCATCATCTGTTGGTGGACAGCAGGCTGCTTCCAAGATTCAGCTGTTATGAGTTGTGCTGCTGTCCATGTGGTGTGCATGGGTCACCATGACAGACACTCTCTATGGTCAGATACCACCATTCCAGTAACAACTAAGCTTGAAAGACATCCTCGTAGCAGTTCTGATCCAACTGCGTCTTTGTGGGAGTCTGGATGTCTTCGTGGTAACAGCCTAAGACTTGTTCTCTTATTTTGGTCCCGTTGTGGATGGGATTGGAAGGTTCTGGAATCTCCTCCTACCTTGCAGGTAGAAGTGAGTGACAGTTATTGAGACGCATCCGGGACCCTCATCCTGGAGCAGCCTGTCTGCGGAGCGCACCTACTTCCTGCTCTGGAGCATCCTAGCCCTCGGCTTGGGAGGCAGCGAGGCAGCAACGAGACAGAGAAACTCTCTCTCCCAGCTGCTCAGAGCTATCACTGGCCTGGGTCCCCATTTCACCCCTCCCCACCTCGCAGCACCTGGGTGTGGAGGCCCTCAAGCGTGGCCGAGGGAGAGCAGTGAGACGGTTGGGTTCCCACTGGAGTGACGGCCCCTTCAGGACGCTGCATCCTCCCTGAGTGGGCGCGAGAGGGGAGCTGTGTGTGGACCGCCTGGTCGCCAGTGTGAATTAGCATCTGAAAGGGGTGGTGGAAGGGGCCGCGGCTGCCCCTGCATGGGTCTCAGCCCTTCAGTCCTCCAGCCGACACAGAGCAGGCCCTGGGGTCATGACCGCACTCTCCCTGGGCAGCCAAGCACCAAGGCTAGAAACTAAGGCCCATGCCTCCCACGCCACCTATAACACCATGAGAGATGCCACATCCTCTTCTGGTCTCACAAGTCCCTTCCCTGTCCAAGCGGAAGTCCTCGAGTGTGACACTGTCCAGGACAGCCCTTCCCTCCACGGCGGGGTGCAGGCAGGACCCGGCTCTTCCCCGGCCCGGCCAGGGTTGCACCACAAGATTCTCGGCGTGCTCGCAAGCCAAGCTAGTTGTTTGGCAGAACACAGGGTGATAATTTTTTAGATGATGTGTTTTCACGCTCCCCCATTCTAAAATATGGATTTTGTTTCCTCTTCTATGGAAAATGCGCTTCTGAGCTCACATGATAGAAGGGGAGGACTTGGTGGCGGTGGGTGAGGCTCACGCACCTGAGGATTCTCTCGCACCCTTACGACCCTTCCCTGCTCGGCACCAGCATCTCTGTGCAGTAAACGCTTGACCCCGACAGCACGGACCGGGCCTCACATAGGCAGCAGCACCAGCCTGTGAGGAGGTGGCACCTGCAACGCCCTGTCCATCCCCCGGGATCCTCCAGGCAGGCTGAGCGGGAGGAGCAGCACCTCGGAGGGCACAGGTCCTGGGGCAGAGCGCGGTGGAGGGCACGGAGGACGCGTGCGAGGAGTAAACGGATTTCTGCCCGACCGGCTAAACAATCCTCCTCTTCACCCCCAAAAGCACCTTCAGACTTGAAATATAAAGAAGATTACTTTTACTCAAGTGTACACTTTTCACACAGCACACAGCACTTTGAACTCCTCAGTCTCCACCATCTGTAGAACTCAATTTCCGTTTGGTAAAAAAAAAAAAAAAAATTGCTGACATCTGTTTAAACCCTGATATCTCCACAGCCGTGTAAAGCACTACTCAAGCTGGGTGTCGTGTTAAATCACCTGAGCTTTAAAATAATATTAAACTTATGGTTTTGCTCAGACTTTGCCATCGTACTAGTATTTAACCCTTCAGATGTTCAAAACTCATCACTCAGAAAGACTGTGAGCAAAAAGCCCCGGATGAAATCAAATGTAGATTGCTCGTCTTTATACCACACTCCGTTAGATTTTTCTAAAAACCACCAAGAATTTGGAGCCATAAACAAAGAAGACAGGCTGCTGGAAAGTCATAGTTTGGTTGAGGCGGGGGTGGTGTGACTGCTCCTCAGAGAGACCTCCTGGGACAACCCCGGGCAGAGGGCAGGCAGGGGCACAGCTTGGGTTTACCGCGTGCGGAGAAAGCAGGCCGCTGCGCGCATGGGCCAGCGCTGGGACGTGGCATGAGGGGTGCCCAGGCCCCCCACCGTGGCCCAGCCTCCACTCTGCCTGTTGCTGATGGACCAGGGTCAGACTGTCCAGTCCCAGGGCAGCAGTGTGACGAAGGTGGGGCAAGGGCCGGGCTGCAGCTTATCCTGCCAGGCCCTGGTGCGTGTCCTCAGGAAGGACAGGAAGTGGTGGCCCGGGGCTCAAGGGTGCAGGGCGTGTCGTGCCGGGGACCCTGCTCCCCACGATGATGCCTCCTGCCCTCTGCTGCCAGCCCCCGCTCACCCACGGCCTCCGCCTGTGCCTCCTTGCTGTGGTGGGCGGAGCCTCGCTGGGAGCAACCTGCTGCGCAGGGGACCCCAAGGAGCCGGGAGGAGGCCACACTGAGCCTGGCCCCAGACACCCACACAGCCCAGCCCTCTGCCCTGGTGCCCACGGGGCTGTCAGACAGCACCCTATATTCCTGCATCTTCTTGAGGGCCAGTGTGAGGCAGCGGTGACCGACCCTTTCCTGCTCTGGAGACGTGGAAAACTTGAACCCAAGGGCCCAGAACTGCCCGGGGCCAAGTTGCTGCCTCAGGCAGAGTCCAGGCCTCCTGCTGACCCCTTCCCTGTCCCTGTCCCTGCCCCCCACTGGCCTGGAGCCGTGCTCAGGAAGCCCACGTGTGGACAGCTGCACGGGCTGTACCCTCCCACACCGCTGTGGAGACGCTGCTGCCGCTGCAGGCGTCCCGGCCTCGGAGTAGCCGTCCCAGCACGGCGCACGGAGGTGACTCCAGGCACCGGGAGTCTGGGGTTTGACTCACTCAGCAGTGTTAACAGTGACTTGGAGATTTATGGGTCATTTTCCCCAAAGTGCATCGTTCTCCTGACACAGGGTTTGTCTCTAATGGAAACATTTTTGATTTGGACGCATACCAGGGGACACTAGGTCTGTGCAGGTCCCAGGCTCTCTGGAAGCACAGAAAGTCCGATCTGCTCATCCCTCGGACAGAGGTAGCTGCTGGCTGCCCGCCCCCCCATCCGGGTGTGCACGAGGCCAAGCTCTGACAACACAGCCTTCATTCGCAAGTGCGAGATTTGCTTGCTGTGGGAACCTGCCTTACACGCTGTGTCACTTTCACCGCTGCCCCCAGTTTTCTAGCCATGAAAAACTTTAAGGCTTTCTAAACCATACGAAAATGTAAACAGCTCGAGTTACCCCAGCCTGTTGGTGAGGGCCCTAGGTGCACCGCGCTGTCGGCATCGCTGACCCTTCCCAGCAGATGCCACCGCCCTCCGCGCCTCACCGCAGCCTGCTCCTCCCTTCCACACCGTCAGCTGTGCCGTGAAATCTGCCAATACACGAGATGAGAGCACGCAGGACAGACGCCCAGGAGCTAAGCTAAGGAATCGCAGGCAAGGCTCGCTTGAACTTGAGCCAAAAGCTACGAATGATTACGCTCACTTGACTGTGTATATTGCAATGATTAAAAGAGAATTTTAACCTAAAGTGAAAGCAGAATGTCACACAGTTTGAACAAACGTAGACATAAACATGCGTCCCTTCCGGAAGTCCTCACAGGAGAGGCAGGAAACAGAGAAAGCAATGCCTCCTGAAGGAGCTGCCTCCGTGGGCAGGAGCTGTCGTGGGGACACGCAGGGTCAGGTTTGGGTGCGTGAACGGGGTCCACAGGACTTTGGGGTGGCCCCACGGACAGGCCAGCACTGTGCGGGGACAGGTGCAGGCCTGTGAGTGGGCAGGGGAGGCCCTCAGGAAGCCTAATTGGAGGCATTCCCTCGTGACCCGAGCTGCTGCTGAGCCCCTGTCCATGGGCATCGGGACAGGAGTGCCGGGGACAGAGATGGAGCACTGTCCCCTCCGTGGCACTGCGTGTCACCGTCCCCTCCCTGGTCACTGAGGCAGCCGGAGGGATAGGGATATCCGCTGCTCAGAGCTCCTCAGACCCGCACCCATTCCCATGGGGTAGGGAAAGGGAGCCCTTCGGCTACGGCTCCTCCTGGACCCAAGTGTGGGCCACATGCAGGACCTTTTGGTCTGCTCTGCGGGCTGGTGGGGCTCTCAGCAGAATCAAAGGAGGTACTTCCTCGTTCACCCTGGGAGTTTCTTCCCCCGGTGCTCAGCCGCTTTGGGCCTCTGGGCAACCTCAACACTGAAGCTCTTTCTCACGTCCTGGGGGTGGACCAGGGTGCTGCTGGTGGCCAAACAGGGCCTCTTCCTGGTGGGCTTTGCATGGAGGAGGAGACCACAGAGCTCCCCGAAGCCTTCTAGGACCCAACCTGGGTCCCTCTGAGCACGGCTCCTCCATGGCCCAGTTTCTTCTGAAGGCACCATCTCCTGTGTATCGGGGGTTAAGGTCTCAAGGTAGGAAACTTGGGGAGACACAGCCTTCCCTCCGCAGCACTGGATGCCATCCAGCTCAGGCTGGGCTCAGACGCTTGCAGCAGCTGGCTGGGCCTGTCCACCGTGTTGCGGTGGGTATGGGCTCATGCTCCTCAGCTCCCTGCTGGCGGGGTGCCCAGCACGGTGCAGGGACACCATGGGCTCACGCCGCCACCCCTGTGGGATGAAGCTGGCGCAGCACTGGACTCCTCCCTGAAAGCCAGGTCTTCCTCCTCAGCCATCCACCCGGCTCTGCCTCAGGTCATCACTGTCCTTGGTGCTTGGCCTGGCTTCAGGGACACAGCGCGGCAGAAGCCCCTGGGTCAGAGCCTTCTAACCCAGGAATGCTATGGCCTGCTCCAGGTCAGCCTGGGGCAGAGCTGGCACTAACTTGGCCCAGCTCCATGCCCCGGCGCAAGTCTCTTGCCTTCTCACTACTTCTGAGTGAGGGTCAGCAAGCCATGGCACTGGCTTTCTGATAGTCTTGTGGCTCACAGGTACCCCCACTTGTCCCCACTTGTCCCCCTGTGTCCCCGTGCTTGTTTGCACCACAGCATAGCTGAGCCACTGTGCTGGAGACCACGACATCCACACTGTGCCTTGGGCCTGAACATCTGCTGGCCCTGGCTCTTTGCAGAGCCATGATGTCCACAGATCTGCAGCAGTCTGTCCCCAAGGCGGGCAGAGAGGGGTCCCTGCCCCTGGCCAGCCCTCGGCCCTTCTCCTCACCCCTGCCCACACCTGGTGAGGCTTTCCAGACAGAAACCGCGGCCTCGCAGCTCAGGTGAGGCTCCTGCTGCAGGGGGAGCCCCCTTGTCCAGCCGCTGTGACAGTGCACAGCAAAGCGCAGCCGCTGCCCTGTCCCCAGACTCCTCCAGTGCCAGGAGAGAAACAAGCCCTGGACGAAGATTTAATTTTGACCTGTGGTCAATGCCGCCTGGGGAGGCAGCAGCTTTGTGTGGATCCCTGGCCATTCTGTGGCCCACGGACACCCGGGGGCAGCACAGCCAACTGCTGTCAGCTGCACTCCCTTCTGATCGGTGCTCGAGCCCTCACTCCTGCGGTGGAGAGTGTCAGAGGTGCGGGAGCTGTGAGCTCTGCTGACCACTGCCAGCAGGGCGCAGGGCACAGGTGGGGGGGCAGGCTGGGAGGATGCGCGTGGGGAGGAGACAGGAGGACAGAGCGCCAGTGTGAGCCCAGGGTGGGCAGGCGGTGTGGGGGCCAGGGCTGTGCTCACGGAACTCAGTGGCACCACAGAGGCGGAAGGAGTGGGGGCCGTCCAGTGCGGACAGGCCTAGGAGGGTGGAGTCAGCACAGCAGAGCACACGAACGGCTGTCTGTGCTCGCACGCCCTGCCCAGCCCCATCCGCACGCCGGCCTCTGCCGTGACCGTGGCTGTCACAGCTCCCCGCTCCGCTGGGACAGTGCCGGCCGCACTTGCCCTGTTCTGCCAGCTCAGGCGGGGTCCCTGACTTGCTGAAACTGCATCCTCGCAGGGCTTCTCTTCACTGCCGGGACCTGTTCATCCCTCGAGGGTCAGTCCTGGGCTCCCACCCTGCACACCCGAACACACACCCAGCACACCAGCACTTGCACACCCTGCACACCCACACACAGCCCCACACACCTGGTCACACACCCCGCACACCCGCCCTCCCCGTGGTGTACACAAGCATGGCCAGAATTAAAGTAATAGATCCAGGAAGCGAACAGGGTTACAGAGCCCAGACTCGGAGGAAACAAGCACTAGTCAGGCAAGGATGCCAAAAGAGAGAGACACCGAAGACAGCTGGGACGCTTTGTGACATCAGAAGTGATGCGTGGGGGACTGGGGCTGTGTGACTCCAGCCTGTCCATCCGGGCAGCACCTCTCCCAGCCAGGGGCAGCGCCGCTGGGCAGGGCAGTGCCGCTGGGCAGGGTAGGTGGGAGAGCTTTGTCCTCCCGCAGACGTCCCTGCTGGGAATGTGGTGAGCGCAGAATGCGGTGTGTGTTGAAATTAAAATATCTGTCTCAGTATGAGACACGTCACCACAACTCCCCCTCGAAGTCCTCCCCTTCATCCGCGCTCACTCCTCCCAGGGTCCCAGCACCGTCTGCAGCAGCTCCAGAGCCTTCTTTCCTGAGGGTCTTCAGTTGCGCTGTCCTGGCTGCCTTGACGTCCTGCATTGATTCAAAACGTTTCCCTCTCACGGTCATTTTGATACTGAGGAAGAGCCAGTTCCAGACCCCGTGAGTAAGGTGGGTGAGGACGCACCTTGGGTTTTTATTTGGCAGAAATTGCTGTAAATGTTTCATCAAGGAGATTGTTCCCAAAATATATGATGCTTGTATTAAACAGTTATTACTGTACAATATACATTGCCATTAATCCCTGTCCTTTTTTCTTTCTTTTTCTTTCTTGTGGTGTCCCCAGGAGGGGCTGCTCTTTTCTTTCTTTCTTTCTTGTGGTGCTGGGGTTGACTGGGACCTCTCCCATACTAGCCAAGCACCCTACTTCTGAGCTACACTCCCCACCCTACACACTGCCATGTCCCCCTCAAAATGCTGGCAGTACCCCTCACTTGAGCACACTTACCCCATCGTTTTGGCAATGTGTCTTTTTCCTCTCTGCATTATTCTCTAATCTAAACGCCCGCTGTACCCTCAGGAAGCCCTGGTGTTTGCGTCGGCAGGCACAGTGTGCCCCCAGCCCAGGACTTTCTGCAGCGTTTCACGACGTGTGCTGCTGAACACTTGTGAGTCTTTGCAAAATTATAATGAGTGGGGACAGTTTCCAATTGAAATCTTGGAGAATAAAGCTGGCAAAATGTTGCCTTGATTTTCAAAAAAGGGAAGTATATAGAATGGCAAACTTAATTGTTAATGGCTTCCAAGCTTCAAGAATGGATTATCAAAGAGACATACTTAGAACAGAGTATGATGATCACTAGGTGCTCACATAGAGTCATGAAAGCTTTTCGTTTTTTGGAGACAGCGTTTGCCATGCAGTTCAGTCTGGTCTTGAACTTGCAGCAATCCCGCTGCCTCAGCCTCCCAACTGGTAGGATTATAGGTGCGCACCACCACGCCCGGCCAAGCTTTGCATTTTTGAGTGAGATCTGGGAGGGAATGTTCTTGCTCCAATTGGTGTTTCAGTTAGGTGCTGGATAAAGGTTCACAAAGTCACCCTGAGGACAAGACAAGGAAACGTCCCCTGGGTGATTGTGAAGTGTGATCACAGTGCTACCATCCACAAGGTGAGGTCAATGCAAAACCGCAGAATTTGAAATGTGCTGCTGAGAACGCAATGACACACAACCCGGACAGCATCCTGCGCTCCGGGTTCCCGTGCCTGATGCCCGGCCTGCTTTCCCGTCTCCAGGCCTCGCCCTCCTGTGCACACACAGCGGGGCCCTCATCCGCGCTGGAAGCGGTGACCAGAGCAGCCCTCCCGGGGACTCCAGCCCACGCTGGCTCTCCCGCCCCGCCCCGCAGCAGTCCTCCTGTGGTGTCAGGCAGGTCTCACATCTCTCCGATCCCAGGCAAAGACTTGCTGGAGAGAACCGCAGTCTGGAGCTTGCGGTCCAGGAGTCCATGAACAGGGCCCACCCTCCGGGCGGGACTCCAGCTTTGCGGTGGGCACCCGAGGTCCCCGCCCTCTGTTCCGCTTGCCTCACATGGAGTTGGGCTCTCTGATTCCACCTGGGGACAGCTTGGCCTCGTCTCCCCTCCTCTTCCCTCTGTGTGTCACCACCCCCTGGCCCCTCTGACTGTCCGGAAAGCCTCTGTGCAGCCTCCTGCTTGCCCTCCAATCGAGGCCGGGAACAGCCCAGCCTCTCCCCGGCCGCAGTGCCCTGCTCGGCCTGTCAGGGCCAGTGGTGCCGTCACCTGCGCCACCTCTGAAGCCTAGGACTCTGCCCACCGCGGTGCTGGCTGCCTGTGCCCCACTCTGCCCAACCTCGAATTGCAGACTCGGAGAACCGAGTCCGCTGGCCAGAGGCCCGGGGTCAGGAGCCGCCACCTTCAAGCTCACGGGAAGAAAGGCACTGGATAAATACAAAGTGTCGTTATTACAGGGAAGAAAACGTAGCGGTTAGCTCAGGGTCTGTAATCAGGGAGCAAATACAGAGTCTGATGGCTTTGATAAGGGATTTCTATGGGGACCGGGCATGCAGTAAGCCCGTGGACCGAAACAGTATAAATGACCTGACTTTCACCGTCGGGTCAGACGCCTTTGTAGTTTTAGTTTTCAGTTCTTCTGGCTCCCCTTCCCCCCACTCCCCCACTCTACTTTTAGATAAATTGTGAGAGGGTGAGTGTCAGGTTAACTGCTCCGAAATTAACACCCTTTCTGTTTTCATGGAGGATCACGGCCCCGAAGGGCCTGGGCTCACGCTCTTCTTCTGAGGCTGGATCAGGCAGGGAAGCCACCCTGGGCTCTGGGGCCGCTGATTACAAGGTCCCAAGTGGGCCGCCTCCCGCGGCTAGGAAAGAGCTCAGAACTCTTCAGGAGAAGCGCCGACCCGGGTTCAAGTCTTGGAAAGTAAGTAAAGAAGGGAACAGTTATGAAATACTTTAATGTGTTTATCTGCATATTTTCGGTCTACCCATAATGTTCTGAGAATTTAACTGGTTTAAGAAAATCACTTCTTAAAGTAAGGAATATTGTTCTTGGGGACTGGTTCAGCCACGTGGACTCCTCGGGCTCTGGACTATCGATTTGTCCGGTGAGTTTCACCTGCATCTGTTCCGGTGTCTGCTGTCACAGAACTTGTCACCCGGACGCCGCCCTGCCTCGTGTGGAAGGGCGGAGCAGACTGGAAGGGACCACAGCAGCAGTTAGGTGTCCATCTCTGCTCCGTTGGCCACAAGGCAGCAAGTTGCTAAGCCCCCACCGCACCTGCCTCAGTCTCCCCTAGTGTGATAACTAGTAAATAACTGAGAGGAATGGAAGTGAAACGCATTTTCCCTCAGATGATGCATTTGAAGGCTGGGGAGCAGGCATACACTGAAGACTTCTCCAGTTTTAAAATCCTTTACTTTATTCTCACTCCCGGGCCTTCCTAAGTGAACCCTCACGGTGCTGGCTTTGCCCACTGAGCTCCCCGTTCCAGTTTGTTTCTCTCGTCTCTCCAGGGGGGTGGCTCTGCCCCGTGGAGCTTGAGGCCCCCATTCCGAGTTGAATACACCCGCTGCACTCTTAGTGTGCAAAGATTACAGCATGTATTTGTGCTTATTTAGTGGATAGTGGGTTTTTTAGCTGTGTTTTACTGGGGCACTACAGGCTCATTACTTCTATCCTACAGGTTTGGTTTTGGTTTAAATATAACTTTTTTTCTGCTAATGCTACTAGTGAATGAAAATGAAAATATGATAAACAGAAACTTTTACTTTTCATGCTGGTCTGGTCCTCTGAATTTGTGAGTTTCGCTGAAAGTATTGATGTGTCAGTTGGGGAGGCGCAGTGCTGCGGGGGACCAGCGGAGCCGGTCTCGGGCTGCTTGCTGCTGTCAGGGATGTTCACCCTAACTTGCGTTGATCTGACTATAGCAGGGTTCGCTTTGGTTTAAATCCACGGATCTACCAGGAGACACTTCCCACTCCTTTGATTTGAGAATCGGGCTTGCGGGGGATTTTTCACGTCAAATCCCATCTTCCTTGGAAGCAGACACCCTGAGCACAGCACGAACTGTCCCTGCAGAGGAGTCTGGAGCACGCGTGAAAGGTCCCAGGCTGGCTGAGCAGTCCCTGGGGAGATCTGTGACACTCAGTGTGCGTGGAGCAGACAGTGTTGGAAAGAGCCAGCATGTCGCTGTGCAGGGCAGGGCCTGGGCCTGAGCTCGGGCTCCATGCCCGCCACCGGGAGGGCTCCTCAGAGGCCTCTCCTGTGGGGTGGCCCTCGGGGCTCCCAGCTCCCCAGCCCCCCACGCATCTGCTCCCCAAGTGACAAAGCAAACTGCCCGCGGGGCTAGAGCGGCTGCCGCCAGCACACATGGCCCACATGTGACGCTGTGGTCTTCTGCATTTCGACGCATTCCTCTGGGACACAGGGACGGCAGTGTTCAGCAGTTGCTGCAGAAGGCTCCGTGGCCTGCCAGACAGCTCCGCGCTGCAGGAAACCTCCTGTGGGTTCCCTGGAAGCTTTGCATTCTTCAGCAGCTGACAGCCCTCCAGTAGCGCTGTGCAAACAGGCTAGGCTGTGCAGCAGGGAGCCTCCCTCGTCGTGAGGGGACCCCAGAAAAGCCGGGAGGGGCAGGGAAAACCCAGGCTGCCCGCCTCCTCAATGAGCTGCAGAGCTGCAAGGCAGGGCAGACAGGATCGCACGGGGATCCGGGGAGGAGGGAACCTCGGGGCCTCACTTCCTCTGCCCCATCCAAGCCCACCTCGCCCGCCTCAGCCCCTCCGCCCTGCAGGGTTCGTGTTCAGCGTCAAATTAAGTGTTCATGACAGCTAACCGCAAGTTATTAAATGTGATTCACCGCCACATCTCCGCGCCTTCCTCACTGGTGGGTCAGAGTAACCGCTTAGACAAACCATTTGATTCATGGCATCGATACAAAGAGCCTTTCAGAAGGAGAGAGAGGCCTTCTCAGCCCTTAGCTGAAAATTGGTTTATTTCCACGATTCTCTTAAACAGGTCAGGGAGCTGAATGAAACCCCAAATCCTTTCTGACTGCTTAGCTGTGAAGTCTCTAAAGCGTTTCAGAGCTGGGGAGCAGGCGCTGCGGATTGCCACGTCAGCGGAAATTTAAGAAATCAGTGTCAGAAGCGAACTCGTGTTTGACAAGTGAGACCGGCGGTCTGCGGCCCCGGGAAGGTGGCGATCTTTTCGTGTTTAATGCTCCTAATAATCAGGTTTCCTGTCGCAGGCGGGCGGTGATGCTCTGGTAGCTCAGTGCCTCGTGGAGAGGTGGGGAACTGCGACTGCCACTGCTTGCCTTGGCACTTCTCCTGGCTCGCGCCTGCGACCGTGGGCACCAGCCTCTGGGTGCCAGACACCTGGGCCCCTGCCTGGATGAGCGCCCACTTTGCAGGGTGTTGAAAGGTCCCCAACTTGGAGGCCCAGGGGCCTCCCTCACCCTCAGCTTGACCGCGTGTCCCTCCTGCTCTGCCCTGGACAGGTCCTGGCGAACACACACCCTTCCTGGCGAACACACACCCTGGCCTTCACATTCGGGGGCAGAGTGTGTCGAGTGGCCATCTGTTTACAGTTGGCATCCAGATCTGATAGCTTGCAGAGGGGTCTCGGGCTGATTGAATTTAGAGGGGTACTGAGTTTGTGTGGGATAAATTCAGATCTAACTTGTCATCTTTATGCCAAGAGCATGTAATTCATTTTCTTATTACCAACATAGACTATTAGAAAATAAGTTAGCTATGTAACAAATTGAAGTCTAAGAAAATATCCATATTAGGAAACCTAGTTCGATGATTAAATTAAGCAAGGATTACTTTGGCGTGAATAATTCCACAATCTGCTTTTCTGTCCTGAAAAACGAGTTCAGCAAGGCATGGCTGTGCTCATAATATTTAACCGCTTGGTTTTCAGGGTTTCGGGTTCTTGCCCTCACTGTCAGCATCCCACTCATCTTGATTTAGTATCACCTTGCTGTCATTTGTGATGTGGAGGGAACTGGGTAGAGTCAAACAGAAGTCTCCCCGGAGGGGCCGGATCCACTCCACACAGGCTGGCTTGTGCATGCCCCTCTCTGCTCCCCAAGTGCACCCAGAACTCAAGTGAGTGGGTAGAGGAGGGAATGTCATTAAAGGTCCCTCGACACACAGGGAAAATGCAGTCGGAGCACAGACCCCCCAAGACTCGCGGGGTTACAGGAAAACCGAGTTTCCTGTTTTAGGCTCAAGCCACAAACCATTCCGTTTCTGTTCTTCTTGAAAAGTCCAAATGACTTCAGTCTTCTCAATTTTAAATAGAATGGGGAAACTATAAAATCTTTGATGAGTTCATACATTGCTAAGTCATCATTCTTTTAAAAAATAATGTTTACTTTAATTCACTTACCATACATTTGCCCAGAATGTATGCTACAAATATTCTGTGGCTGTTGTTGCTATTGTTGTTGTTTTAGTGAATGGTGACAAGTTTCTTTGGGGTTTTTTTTATTATTATTCTTTTCCTCAAATATGGAGCTAAAAGTAAACCTTAGACACTGGAAGGCTTGGATTACAGTAATCAGCATTTTTAGGGTAATTTAATAAAAGAGTTCATGCTGTCTGAAAGAGGGAAAGCAATCTTTACTCAGAAAGCAGTTTCACTGCTAATAATAAAAGTGATTGGAAGACAAAAGAATGATCGGGATCTTTTTCTTTGTCTGAAAGTCCTGACTGAGGGCTTGCTTTAAATTAGTAACTTTCTGCTCCTCACTAATGCTCCATGCAGTCTACTCAGCCGACAGGTCAGAGAGAAGGCTTGATGCTCACCAAAAAAGTTCTGCTACATTATGTAAGGTACATAAAGCCCTAGGGTTCAAAATTATCCAACTCGCATGATGAGTATTAGAGGAATAAGAAACTTGGAAGGACTATTAATTCAAAAAATCTCTATTATAAGTTGCCAAAATGTGTAGTATTTTAGGATCCGTGATAGCTTCGTCTAAGAGCTGAGGCGGAACTGGGAAGTCGGGATGGATCTGGGGTGAAGCGTGTCCGTCAGCACATGTTCCCTGACTCCCCCTGCGTGCCCCTCTCTCCCGGATGCCAGAGTTCAGCTGCACATGTGACCTTCGCACCCTCTGTGTCCTTGGGAGAAACCATGAGAAAAAGTGTCTGTAAAGCGTGCTACATAGAATTCATTCATTCCACCAATAATTCCATAAGGGCCTAGGAAGGAAGAGCGGGCCCTGGCAGAGCTGTTGGTCTAACACACACTAGGAACCACAGGAGCCCAGTGAAGGAGGGTGAAGGAGAACCGGGTCAAAGGCCAACCAAGAAGGCCGCAGGGAGCTTGGTATAGCACGTGCAGAGGGAGGGAGGGAAGGAAGGAAGAATGGGAGGGAGAGAAAGAAGGAAGGAAGGAAGGAAGGAGGAAAAAAAGAGAGGGAGGGCAGGAGGAAGGAAGGAGTGGACTGAAGGCGGAGTGAGGCTGCCTGGTCAGGGATGTGCTGTGGGCCAAGGGTCTCTCCACAGCCATCCGAGGTGGGCGCCATCTCTGCCCCTCTACAGAGGAGGAAGTTGATCCCTGAGGTCTCACACCCAGGGAGAGCAGAGCCAGAGTCGCGCCCAGACATCTGGCAGGCAAGCCCCACTTTCCACTGCTACATGGAGAGGCCAAGACAGACAACGCATCCTTGCTGCTAGGGGTTTGGTCTTCAGGGTGAAGAAGGGAAGCCATGGAAACACTCCAGTGGCCCCCGGAGGACAGCATGCACCGCCAGCAGTGTGGACTACGGGTCAGACAGGGCCCAGCCAGGACAGGGAGGAGGGCAGGCAGAGGTGAGTGCTTTAGAACACATACATTTAGCGGGCAGAAGCAAGATGGCGTCGCAGCTGGCTGGATGTAGAGCTTCCTCTTCCTCCTGCTCCTCCTCCCCCCTCTTCCTCTCTCCTCATCCCCATCTCCAACTAAGAGTGTAGTTATCTTCTCTCTTCCAGGTGATAGGACAGGGACAGAGCTGAGTACCCCAGGCCAAAGCCAGCCACCCAGCTAGGCGCCCCCCTGCCTCCTCATCCTTCCGGAAGTCCTTCTCAGGGCCATCAGGTGCATCTGTCCAAGGAGCAGGATGGACCAACTTGTCCTTGCTTGGAGAAATCAGGAGTCCCCCTGACACCGGTCATGTCAGTGACATCCACAGCTACCTGGGTTCTCCCGGGGAAGAGGAAAGGAGGAAAGCCGCCATGGGCACCAGCATCTGCCGGGTGGCCACGCCCCTCCCTGGACCTGGGCCTGCATGGGATGGAAGTGCCCTCCGTGGGGATAGGAGAGTTGTGCTTGGGACTGTGTTGCCCTGTAGGGTGGGACGTGGGTGAAGAGCAGAAGCCTGATGGTGCCCGAAAGACCAGGTATTTCCAAGTGTTGCTCAGCGGTTACGGGCCACAGCTCCACTGAGTGGGCGAAAGCGACCTTGTCCCACAGCTCTGCCAGCGTCCGTATCTTCTGACAGCCCAGTGGGCTGGAGCTGGGAAACCGCTCATTTGAAGTGTGTTTCGAGACTCCTAGCAAGGAGCCACATGTCTCTGTATGCTCCTTGACCACTTATATTTTATAAACGAGGAGGCGACCGTTAAATAGCTTTCCCAATGCTGCACAGACAATAGTGGGGAAAATCAAACCCCAAGTCAAACATAAGTCCATCACCTCCCATCTTCTTTCATTTCGGCCTCCTTGGCCTCCAGGGCACGGTGAATTAGGCCTTTCCTAACCTGATCCTCGGCCAACTTCCTGCCTTGTCTAACTCACTCGGATTCTGAGAGCTTGGACACAGCAACTGTCTGGCTTTGTTGTTTTCCCTCCAGGGCCCCCCACTGCATCAGCCTCGAGGGGTCCCTGTGCAGTCCACAACAGCCGTGACTGGGCGATTCCCGACGGGAAGGTGAGGCGTGGAGCAAGGCACCCTCAGTCCCAGAGAGGAGAGAGAGCAGATCTGCAGGACAGGCATCACCTTCGCTACAAACCCCCAGGGTCAGGGGCTGACTGGTCCTTTATCCTCACACTCCTCCTCTCTGTGTGGAGCGCCCAGGGAAGGAGGGGCACCTGTCTGCTCCCCGACTAGCCGGTGAGCGCGCCCAGCCCTGCCCTGGGCCACAGAGAGTTTTGTTAGGGCAGAACCTGGCGTGTGTGCTTGAGCCCAGGTGGGGGACCCTTGGGGCCCCGGGACCCCAGGAGGACGAGCGTCTGTCTGCACCTGCAGTTGTCCCCTGCTTTGGAGCTTTAAAATACAATGAGCTGAAATCTCCTCCTCCCAGGTTAAGTCCTTGCTCGCTGTTCCCGCCATCCATGGCTGTGATGGTTCCTGCCGCTGCCTGACAGGTGACCGGGCCTGGGGCTGAGCTGGCATCCATGTATTTGCTTCCGCGGGGCAGAGTAGCAGTGAGGTTGAAGGAAGCAGGGCTTCTTGGGTGGCATCAGGAGAGCTGTCCTGCCCGGCTGGGGGCTGGCCCTCCCCCCGCCGTCCTCTTAAAGGACCTGTGGAGTTGTAGGGGGCCCTGGGGACAGGGCCATCTCCCACCCAGAGCCTTCTCTGCACCGAGGCCCACTTTACCAGAGAAAGAGACTGGCCCACTGGCCTGGGGTTGGACTGTGAACACCTTTGGAGGCCCCCACCCGGCCCCCACTGACCCAGCTGTGTTAATGGAGGGGCAGCCGCCCATGGGGCAGGTGCCGGCCGGACCCTTGGCTTGTGTCCCTCGCTTGTTCGCCCACTGTCATCACCCCGACCCTGGAAGGACCCAGCTGTTATCCTCTGTGTTTCGAAGCTGAGAAAGCCGAGTCACGGGGATGTTGAGGGGCTCGGCCCAACACACACACACAGCAAACCCAGAGGGAGGCCTGCGCTGTCTCCATCCCAGCACCATCCCTTCTGCCCCAGCCCTGGGCTGGCACTGCCTTGGTCCCGGCCCAGTGTGCCGTCTTAAGTGCCTTTTTCGAAAGGCCCCACCAGCTCACCCTCTCCCTCCACCCTCCCTGGCCCCAGGGCCTCCTCACAGGAGCTTGGGCCTCTCCGGGAGCCTGGGAAGAAGGGAAGGGACTTGACTCACTCCAGGAGGGCCTAGATGTAAACCCGGCCCTAGGAGCAGATCAGACCGCAGTGCACCAGCTAGCACGGCGGCTGGCAGAGCCTGGAGGAACCGGTGTGGTCAGTGGGCAGGGAGGGGGAGAGGCCGAGCTGCCATGCAGAGCCGCGGCCGTGCTGGGGTCCCTGACACGGTGAACAGATTGCCCAGCGGGACTCACCCTGCCTCCTGGCGTCAGCTGCAGCCTCACTGTGACTCTGAAGGCCGGAACAGCCAGGGTGCTTGGCTTCCAGCGATCTTTCCCAGCTTGTGGCCCAGAAAATACGGTCCTGGTCTCGGCTTCTGACCCCAGCTGTGGCCCTGCCGGCCACCCACTGGCTTCCTGTGACCCGCATTTCCCACACCCCGGCTCCGTCCGAGGCCTGCTCCGTCCCTGGCAGCGGCTCAGGTCCCGCATGGGCTGGCATGAGCCTCGCGCCCTGAGCGGAGGGGCTCGCAGCGCCGCTCAGGGATGTGCCGTCCTCTCTCTGCTCAGGTTGCAGTGGCTGGCCCCTGCTGGCCCCAGCGTCACCTCGCCCTTGGTCCCTCCAGGCCGGGCCTCCCGCTGGTGCTGATCCCTGGCTCCGTGCCCCTGGGGGCCTCTTGCCATCTCCCAGGACCACGTCACCTCGTCCCCTGCCAGTGTCTGTGCTGCCGGAAGTTTCTGTGTTCCTGACTGAATCTGCTCAGAGTGGCGGCTATGTGGGAGAGGACGGAGCTGAACGTGGGGCTTCCCTCCTCCCACGCAGGAACCCAGAGGCGCCATGACACCGAGGGAGGCCGCGCTCTCCAAAGACGCCTTTGAGACGGGCCGCATGCCTGCGCAGTGGCCGATCTGCAGCCTCAGAGCTGCCCTCCCACGCCGCCCGGACCCTGTGTGCGAGGCCGCTGCTTGGTGTGCGCCGCCCTGCCGCACGCCTTTATGAAAACCAGACCTGGTGCAGTGTTCTAAGTTTTGCTGCATCAAAAAGAAGTTTAAATATTTTCGTTTAATGTGGAAATATTTTTAGATGATGAAGATGATTAAGTGTTGAAAACGTAGCGATCTGTTTGGCACTGAGAGAAAAGAAATATGAAGAATTTTTAATAAAAATCTGACCACAATGGCGCTGGAACACAATCTGTCTGAAATACAAGACAGATACTTTATCCCACGGGCTAAGCTGACTTTACTAATAGTTTTGGACAGTTACAGGTGTAATTTTAGCTACCAGAGGGAACACAAATTGTGTTATAAGAATGCAATAGAAACAATGGGAAATACAATTAAAGTTTAAAAAAATCAAACATAAAGTTAGCAGAGCTAATACAAAGCGTATTTTTGTGGCCTTTCCCCAGCAATGTATGTGAATCCAAACCATTATGAAAATCAGATTTATGCGCTGGGCTTCTCATGTAACAAGTGTGAAGGTTGTTTGCTCTGTGAGCTCTAGCTGTAAACATTCCACAAAGCATGCAGTTCACAGAATTATTCTCGATATGTTGGCTTATAGAGTTAAATCTTTAAGGAAACACTGGAAAAAGGAAGGAGGGAAGAAGAGAGGGAGGGAGCAAGGAAGGAATGAGAGAAAAAGAAAAAAGAGATGAAAGAAGGAAGGAAGAAAGAAAGGAGGGAGGAAGGAAGGGAGGAAGGAAAGAAGAAAAAGCTGAAGGCGGTGGTTAGGAAAGAGGTTGCTGCCTGTCCTCTCCGGGTCTGCATGGCCAGCGAGGATGCCTCTATTTTTTGCCTACGTGGCTTTAATTCACCATTGTTTGATGCAGTATGTGTGGGGAAAATATGTGGAGAGAAAGCTTTTATGTGTTTTTTTGATTAATAGAAAAATTCAGTGCCACCAGCCCGTGAGCGCTCCTAAAATAACAGAGCAGTTATGCGTGTGTGCAGGCTGAAAGGAAAACTCCGGGTAAGGAAACTGATTTAAGTTTCAAGTTTCCAAGGATCTATTTAAATGACAGCAAGAAAAAAAACATTGAAAAAGTGATGAAAAATATCCCAGCAGGATCCTGTCAGAAAGCCACCTCACTTCCGGTGGTTTAACTTGTGTAATGTAATTTCCACAGCCTTTCCAGTATGTGGGCGCCCTCGCTGCCAGCGACACTCCCAAGACCCGGAATCTAATGCTCCACTGGGTTAGGGGGGCAGGAGTTTCCAGAAGAGTCTGGTAATTGCCCATTCGGGACTCAAAACCAGGGACAGGGAATCGTCGTCTCCTTCCCTGAGTGACACTGGCATGTGGTCTGAACCAGGCACTGGAGGAGGTGAGCGTGTCAACTCAGAAGGCATCTACACACCTGCAGCACCTGTGCTGTCAACAGCTGCCAGTCTTCCAGGTGGAGCCGCTGGAGGGCAAAATCTGTGTCCACCCTCAGGGGCTCTGACCCAGGTGCCATGGACCTGGCATGCACCAGGAAAGACCCAACTGTGTGCTGTCCATCCTTCCTTGAATTGTCCCCAGACAGCGTCCCCTGGCGGTGCTACTGACCGTTGTGACAGGTGCACAGCCCGGCTGTACCTGATGACATCATCATCCCACCTCCAAGGGTTGCCTGGCCTTGGGCGCCCTGTCCCACAGGAGTCACCTTGCGAGTGTCCTTGCTTTGTGGAAATCCTTTCAATGTGTGCAGAGAAGGTTCATGACCTCGTCTCTGCCGAGGACAGCAAGCCACCCTGCAGGTGCAGAAGTGACCCGAGGTCCCCTAGGTGACCGCACTGGGAGCAGCTCCAGGGCAATTCGGAGGTGTTTCTGGGAGCGTGCTCTTGACCCCAGCTGTGCGGCACAGAAAAGCAGCAGCACGGAGTGAGCGGAGACAGCTTTGTCTCCTGGTGTCTGCAGAAAGCATTGAGCTCATGACAGCTTAGAAAGGGATTCAGTCCTGCCGCCCTCACTGCTCCGCTCCTTGCTTCGTCCCCCATGCTGGACGGATCTGCGCAGTGGAGGCGGGAAGGTGTTTGTGGGAGCCACACCCTCTCCGGGGTCTCGTAGGGGGCAGAGTTTTCCTTTGAAGTATCAGCAAATACTCAGAATAGGAGCAAATGCCTCTTATAACTAGTTTTCAAAGTA
Source organism: Chinchilla lanigera (assembly GCF_000276665.1). Lineage (NCBI taxonomy): Eukaryota > Metazoa > Chordata > Mammalia > Rodentia > Chinchillidae > Chinchilla > Chinchilla lanigera. Next base: position 1,576,590 of record NW_004955403.1, read on the forward strand.
TGCAGCCCTGTGTTTGCGTGGACGGCTCTGAGTGAAGGGGAACCGTGTCGGGCTGCACATCGAGTATGTACCGCAGTGAAGGTGTGTGAGGACGGAGCTCTTCTGTCCTCTTCTGTCCACCAGCCTTACTCTGATGAAGTAACCTGCAAGCCCAAGTTTAGTAATCAAAGAAGAAGACTCACATAGCTGCTTGATCACAGTATGCACCCATCTTCCCAGACACACATGTAGGGGCTGAAATTCTCCTCACCCAGTGGCACAAGCGCATGTTTTGTGGGGTGCAGGAGGCAGAGTCAGTGTGATGAAGTCTACACTTGAGAATCACACAATCAGTCATGAAAAATATCCCTACAGGTCACAGGATTGTGACACCAAAGAAGGGGACCAAATCTTGAGCCCTTTGAGAAGTCTGTTTCCACCTGGAATCTCACCCCTGCAGAACCGCTGCTGTGACCCCATTGGTGCAGGGTCCACGCCCTCCCTGGCGTGTCATCGTGCTAGGGACAAAGCTCCTGCGACGAGCGCTCCCGGGTTCTGGCTCCAGCTCGGCTCCTTGGGCCTCCTGGCCTTAGCCATGACGATCCATGTGGACAGTTGTAGATGGGACCCAGTCCCTACAGCATTTCAGAGTCCACAGCATGAACAATGGCATCTTTTAACAGGAAAAGTGGTTTTTACATGAATCGTAACATCTTGCACTCCTACCCGCCCAGAGAAATACCAGGAGCAAACTTAAAGGCCAGACTCCTGAAAATTCACAGAGCTTGGAGCAAAAGACTGAGTCACTCAACGGCTGCCTTGACTCTGTGTCCCTGTTCAAGATCTCTCCGCAGCTTGTCCGGTTCTTGGCGCCCAGTAAGCAAGGAGCGAGGCTTGGGCTTGCTTCTGTCTCGGAAAGGCTCTGAACAAACCCGGATGTCAGGGCCTGTTGCACGGGCTCCGTCCCGGACCTTTGGCTCACGGCCCTCAGGGTAACCCCTGTGCTCCACGGGTTACCAGGGCCCACTGGCTACCAGCACCGTGGGCTCCTAAGGCTCAGTGGGAAATCCCACCATCTTCCTGCTAACAGGCTTGTTGCCTCGTTGTAATCTCTGTTTGGAATGAAAAGTAGAGTTAACTTGTTTCCATGGGCTTCTCGAGAGACACATAAAACCCAAGTTGGAGCAAACACTGGAGAAGGCACGTAATTAGGGGGTGCACACGCAAAGTGGGGGAGGCTGGTTCCACAAAGCAGGGAGGACTGTGTGTGTTCAAAGCAGAGAGAGTGCGCATGGCTCTCCTGCTTTGGGGACCCTTCCCCAGCAACGGGGATCCAGGAGCGGCGGGTGAAATGACAACCACAGCCTGACGAGTCCACAGCCCGAGCCGACCTGATTAACATTAAAACTGCAGCTCCTTCTCCGTGGCGAAGGCCCGCAGACCTCAGAAAGTGCCCAGCGTGGAGACAAGGAGTCATCCCTGGGCACCAAGGTCTGCTGGAGATGTCACTGTCACAGGACCACGGGGACAGGGAGGGACAATGACATGGAACACAAATGTCCTCCAGAGGGGCTGAGACGAGAAAACCCAATAAGACAAATGTACCCACGCCCCCAAATATCAGAGCACACTGTTTTCCGAGGTAAAAGCGAAATGAGATTCTCCCAGGCACAGGAGGTGCTGAGTTTGGGGGGCGGTGAGGAAGTGACTGCCGTGACACTGGGGGCCGCCGCTCTGCTTGGGGCAGAGGCAGCCGGCATTTGAATGCCGTCGAACAGCTTTTCAGCTACCACAAAAGAGCAGACGGTTCCACTTATTTCTGAAATTAGATGCAATCATATCTGTGAATCACGCAGCAGCAAACCACCGTAATCTGCATTACAATACATTATCCTGCGCTCCCCAACTGCGGTCTGTGCAGCAACAGAAACGCTTTGCGGTGACCCGTGCCGCGCCTGGCAGCAGCGCCACGCCACGCGAAGGCAGCACAGCGACAAAAAGGGACTGCTTTCTGCTGAGAAAAAAGAGCAAATTAGAACAGGAGTCAAGTCTCAGCTAATGCAAGACAAGCGTCTTCCAGTTCACAGTTTGCATAATTAGATATCCTGAATGGGTTTTTTTTTTTTTATTGTTCTAAAAATACTCCTGCTTTGTTTAAATCAGCTATTTCCTTAACAGCATGACTTTGGTACCAGAATCAGCGAGGTAGTTAGGGCACTAGCAGAGATAAGGTACTTTTAGTTAACGTTCAGAAAAAAGTCTCTTTATGGACCATTTCTCCCTCTTGCTAAGCGATTGTCAGGAGGCCTTGGCTTGCCTGCTGCCGCCTAGGAGGAATGGGGTAGGCTGTGAGGAGCTGGTAACCCCAGGGTCCTAGCACTGCTAGGACCAACTTTTATAACTTTCCTAAAACAAGGCATTCAGAAGCACTGCAAGCATCTTCACAAATTAAAATTCCAGGGTAGCAGTACCTACACTTCAGAGGATAGCGTCGTTTGTTGTTTTGGTGTTTTGAGACAGGGTTTTGTGACATAGTATAGGCCAGCTTTGAACTCACTATCCTGTCCTCAAACTCCTGCCCCAGTCCTCCTGCCTCAGCCTGCTGGGATTCCAGGCATACTCCACCACACTGAGCTAAATAAAGACCGCCTCCAAGGGCAAAAGCTAAACCCTTCCCTGGCCTCACTGCTGGGCTCCCTCCATGCCCTCGCACTGTGGTGGGCAGAGGATACACACTTGGTGCCCTCTGCCCGCACAGCCTGTGCCCTCTGGGCTTGCAGCCTACAGGCTGTGAGGAGCTTCCTTCTCCCAAGCTCCTCCGGGACCCAGTTAAAGCCTTAATGCTTTCGGCTGCCTCCGCCTTGCCGCTGAGAAGCTACCACAGCAGTGGCCAGGCCCGGTGTCCCTCCAAGTCCCCAATGAGGGGACAGCAAGACCACGTGTCCAGGTCATGCAGCTCCCCAGGGATCAGAGTGGCCCTGCCCAACTCCTATGCCTGGCATGGTGAGTCAGAGCCATCCTGCAAAGACAGTTGCGGTTAGCATCTCCTGTCCCCTTGGGACAGCCTGATGCCTCTGTGACAGACACCTCCGCTGTGATAGACAGTTCGTGTCACCCCGCAGACACCCGTGGTGCACTCTGACCTTCCCCATGCTAATCTGCAATCGGGATCCGTAGTCTCCGCGACTATGACAAAGGGGGCTGCACCCATGCTGTCCTTTTATCCTGGCATTCGCATGCCCATTTGCTGCTCCCCGAGGCAGTTCCTGCTGTCAGCTTTTCACAGACCGGGCGTCCTTCCTCTTTGTAAGGAAAACAGCATTCACCATCAGCAGCAAACTGTGCAGCGTGCTGTTCTGTGAGCACTTCGGTTTCCACTAGAGAAGGCGGCTCCCGACGTGGTCCCTACACATGAGGCCCATGGGGTCCCAGGACTTGTCCTCACCCGCCTCAGGCTCTGGAGGACCACAAGCAGTCCATCCTGGAGGGTCCTCCCCGCACTGCGGCTGGACACAGTGTCTCACGCCTCGGGGAGGAAGCTAACCAGACCCCAGAGCCCCCTCGGCCCTCACCCCTGGGACTTCTCCCAGTCCCCCCAACTCTGCCTGTGAACTGGCTTTTCAGAGATTTGAAGGGCAAGGTTTTCTAAATTCACTATAAATAAATTTTTCTTTTACTTAATCTAAAATTTCCTTCCACAGATCTAGAAATCTAGGCCTCAATAAAAGGCATTGATATTTTTCATGATTTAAACTGCATGGCTTTCGTCTTTCTACAGGAATGTGTGCAGCTCTGTAGTCTGACCTCAGCAAAGAAACCCGTGAAGGCCGGAGCCGTTCTCCCAGTTGCTCTGTGGAGACACAGGAGTCTGCCTGGGATTTCTAAGCTCAGATGAGCAGAACTGGGAGCGGCAGCATAGGTGGGAACCGACCTGGGAGGTACGGGCAGCCTGCTATGGACAGCGGGGAGCACCAGCGTCCTGCAGGCAGGGCTCCTTGGTGTTCCCCTGAAAGACGCTGCGCACCCTGCAGCCTCCACAGATTCAGGGTGGGCACAGTGTCACACGGCAACGTGCTTGCCCCGTGGCAGCCCGGTGGGCTGCTGCCATCCTAAGTGGCACGCAGATTAATCAAGCCAGAGCAGGTGATTCCGGAGGACGTTTTAAAATCTCACTTACTGAAACCAAGGAGTGGAATCTCCACAGTGTTAGACGCTGCTACTGCAAGCGCGCAAGGCGGTGGGCTCCGGGGCAGGTTCTGAGCTCGCTACCAAGCACCCCATGAGCTCTGTTTTCTCCTTCAAGGCCCTGTACGTGTGTCTGTTCCTGATTTCTTGTGGCAAGAAAGGTATCAGCAAAGTGGGGTGCGCCCAGTGTAGAGTGGGGCAGGTCTTTGTGGACACCCCCCAGAGGGCAAAGCTAAGGCCCGGAGGAGGTGCACAGCCGCCCCGAGGTCACACGCCCACTTCTCCTGTTGAGGTCAAGTGGGCTGGGCCGGCTGGGAATTGGACCACTGTGCTCGGATTCCACGGATTCCACGGACGAGTTCTCATTGCTTCTAAATTACTGGTTTTGTGAGCAGGCTGGAGACGGGGGCGGGGCTTTGAATAAACACATTTACCCTCGACGCTGGCTGGAGCGTGGCAGACCGGGTGAGGTCTCTGGGAACCTCCCTGGGGAAGAGGTTCTGCCCTGGGCGTGACCTGTGTGCTGCTGAGCTGCACACAGCCCTCCCCAGGGACCCAACACCAACTCCTGCTACACCCCCGACCCCTGGGCAACAGACGCCCGCCTTACCCTTCTCAGCATTGTCCCCCTGAACCCCCTCGGCCTTGCGATGTAGTAGCAGCCCAGGTTCCTCCAATGGCACATTTCCTGGGAGGCATCTGAGTTCTAACTGTATTTTTGTTGTTGTTGTTGTTTTTGGTACCGGGAATTGAACTCAGGACCTTGTGCTTGCCAGGCAGGTGCTTGTGCCCCTGAGCTATATCCCCGGCCCTGTGTTCTAACTGTAATCGAGGGGTTCTTGCCCAGCGAGGTTCCACTCGACTGTCACACTGCTTCCCACAGAAGCCTGGCAAACGCGGCAGCTCAAGGACGGGGATGCTCAGGGACCTAAGACTCCTCCATGCACTGAGACTCGTGTGTCCTGTGCAGTGTGCTGCCTGACGCTCCCTTTCCAGTGAGTTTGTGCAATCAGCATGTTGCTTATATTCTTTAATTTACTTGCTCGGTGCCACAAACTAAATCCTCTGAATCCTCGAATTCCATTTACTGAAGGGCAGGAGAGAGGAGAGGGCAAGGAGCCTCCTCCAAAACAAGCGCCCTTCCCTGGGCTGCAGCAGGTTCTGGACGCTCATGTGGGTAAGAAGCGAAGGCACAAGGTGTCCCTGTGGCCCACAGGTCGGCCTGGCCCAGGCGAGACCAGGCACCAGCCTCTCTCCACGGCTGTGGTCACCACTGTAACAGGAGAGGATAATAGCCAGGGTTCCTTGCTTCCAAACACTGATTTATGATGCAAAACTGCTGAGCGTTTCTGGTAAGGGAGTGCGCTGGTCTTTTTACCCCTCTAAAGTCGAGCCCTTGAGATTTGGCGTGTGTTGATGTCCATCTTGCGTCCTGGAGCGTGCTCACCTCTGCTCCCTCCGTGGAAGCCACGAGCAGCGATGGCTTTCTTTACCAACCTCCTCCCACCCGCTGTGCGGTCCCACCAAGCCCTGCAGCTCAACCTTGCCCTCAGTTTCGGTATCACAGACAAAAAGGAGGCTTTTCATTTGTCCTGGGTAGGAAAAGCTCTTCCTCAGCTGTTTTCAATAGGCTGAATTTCCTTATGGTTTAGAGATCAGAGCACTGAGAATTACAGACCCAAAGGCTTGAAGAACGAAGCAAAACTGCATGAGGTCCAGCACTGCCAGGTCCCGCCTGTGTGCCGGGCGTGGGACTGGAGACGCAGCGAAGAGTGTGGGACTCAGGGAGGAAGGGGTGACCCTGGGGACAGCAGAGATACTGCAAGGGAGACACAGTGTGGGGACAGCTCCCAGCCACAGCCTCGCCCCTGGGCTCAGTGCCCAGGCCTCACTAAGGTAGGCCTCGCTGGCCTGTCTGGCCCCGTCTGTCTGGCTCGGCCGTAAGATTGAGGCCAGCTGTATTCCCAGCGGCCCTGCAGAGTTGTACCAGCTGGGGGCAAAGGCTACTGGCTCTGGCAAGACAGCTACTGCTGAACAGCCACTCTGGCATCTTGCTGGGTACAGGGGCTACAAAGGCACCGTGGGGCCTCTGAGCATGTAGCAGAAAATGTCCCCCTGCCAGTATATGTCAGTTTTTTAGTTGCCCAGGTAACAGTTCCTGTTTCAGTTCTGGTTGCTCCTGTCTCAGAAGCAGCTGGTTATTGTGATGCACACAGTGTATAAACCAATCCCCAGCTGACACGCCATTCTGCCTCTGCACTTCCTGCTTGCTTATCCCGTATAAGCCCTGGACCACCAGAGATCAGGGCCTGATATTCTGGGAGTGATCGCAATCAGTGCTGTCGATGTAGATAAACCTGCCTCCAGGACCTACGTGTCACTTCGGTGTTTCTGCTTGCGGTTGCAAGCACGTCAGGGTAGCAGGGTTAAGTCGAAAGCACCTTCATCCTGGTGAGCATCACACGCCGAGGAAAGGAGCGTGAGGTGCTAAGCGAGGAGAGGGGCGGAGCGAGCCGGGTCAGCTGTGGGAAGCTCGTGCCCCGCCTAAAGCAGCTGAGTCCGAAAGCTGCGCGGTCCGTCTTCCGCTCGGTGCAGTGGAGACGGTGTCTGAAGACAGCACTGTGTGTCCGCAGGGCTCGCCGCTGTGCTTCTGCAGCGTGGCTGTCACTGCTGTTCAGCCTCCTTGCGGCAAAGCCAGATCAGTCCCTGGAAAGCATGGAGTCCTACGGGAGGGAAGCCCCCCACCAGACTGGAGGCCAGGGGCCGCTCCGTGAACCCAAAGGGACAGCTGCACAACATCCTGAGGAACTCCCAGCCAGCATAGCCGAGGCTCCGCACCTCAGGAGACAAAACCGAGCTCACAGGAACAACGAGCTGCACTCTAACGCCCACATGTTAGAGGTGAGCAGAGGGGTTCCCCTGGAGAGCCTGTGCCGCCTCCCATCACCCACCGTGAGCAGCAGGACCCAGCCCTGTAAATGAGCTCCTGGTGCCCAACCTTGTTTTTCCTTTTTGGTACTGGGGATTGAATCCAGGGCCTCCACACTGAGCTGCACCCCCAGTCCTGTTTTTACTTTTTATTTGCAGACAGGGTCTCACTAAGTTGTCAAGTTACCCAGGCTGATCTTGAACTTGCCACCCTCCTGCCTCGGCCTTCCAGAGCTGGGATGACACGTGTGTGCTGCCATGACCAGTCCAACTGTTTTTTAAAAATAATTTTCCCACACTAACATTATTTTATGGAAACCCAGCAAATTTATGGGGAGTTACCGTACACTGAATGATAATACCCCGGGTCCTTGTTACTAATTGGTTAAAATGCTTGAGAGAATAGGACAGACAGTGGACTGCAAAACTGGGTCAGACAAGGAAAAAACAAGATCTTAGCATCTTTTTCTGTGGCGTCTACACAGACAGATGCCACCTCGGGTGCCGGAAGGCTGAGGGTGGTAGGAGCCCCAAGGCGTGTTTATTCAGCAGTTACCCTTGGATAAGTGAATTCTTTCTAAGATTTCACTTTGGGACCAAGATTTATCTAAATATGTAAGTGTTTAGACCACTAAAAAAATATGGCAGAAAACTTCTGATTCTCATTTCACAATATGTTAATCTTTCTTTATTTATTCCTCCCAAATGTTTTTAAAACAATCTCTGCCTGGGACAATTGGATCTTGTGTATCCTGTCAAATTTTAGGAGAAAACAAATTATATAAGCAGATTATAAAGCTTTCGGCATGGAGGCCGTTCGAGATGGCGACAGGGAGACAGGGTCTGGGGGCCCCCGGGTCCTGCTCCCCCCAGGCAGGGCTTCCAGATCGGGCAAGAGCGGAGTTTCCTTAGTATGTGTTTCAAGGCCTGACTTTCCTCATTGCTCTTAGTCCCCTCAGTTCAAGGGATTCTGATCTATTTGGGGATGAAATTTTTTAGATTTGACATTATACAGTTTTTGGAAGAAAAGACCTCCATGTTACAGGTATTTCAAGCTGTAAAGCTTGTGCTAGTGTCCCCAGCAATGGATTTAAAACCAAGACATGGCACAGCAGCACCTGGCAGCCTTCAGAGGCTTCGTCGTCAGCTCTCAGTGAGGATCTCCCAGGAGAAAATGGCATTTTATTTACCTCTGAACCACAAATGGGAGGGCAGGGGCGGGAAACAAATCCAACCCTTTCTTAAAGTCCCTGTCTGAGTTCAAACCAGGTTGCTAGGAATAAAATTTCTCCCAGAAGCTGGACAACGTCCACCCATTTGGAGAACAACAGAAATTCCTGGTGCCGTACTTCTGTCCCCGAGGTCTCAGCAGGCTCCACGGGCTGGGTTAGACTTTGTAAGGAAAGTAAAAACCAAAGTGAGAGAAATGGCACAGGGAGGGCGACCAGCAACTGCTGCCCGGAGGCACGGCAGCCGGGCGGGGGGGCCGGGTGAGGCGGGCACTGCACAGAGCTGACGGGTAGACGTGTCTGAGCCGTCCAAGCTGGCAGCGCTCAGGGCTGCACTGTGAGGGATGGGAAGGCCAGCACGAGCCCCGGTTTGGGGACTCAGGGTGCCCTGGAGTCCGTGAATGTGCACGTAGGAGGGCAGATCCCCCCACAGTACAGCTGACCATCACGCACGGCAAGCACGGACTAGTAAGAAAGTGTTCGCAGAGGCTTTTGACAAGCCTCTCTCTCTTCGGCTTCCTGACAGAGAAGTAGATGGCAAACGCAGGGAGGTGAGCAGAAGGAGACAGTGGCCGCGTGCCGGGCAGGAAGGCAGGGACCGTAGCGCAGGGCTAGGAGATGTGAGAGGGACGGAAACCCTGGTGTGGAGTGGCCAGTGGGCGGGGTGGACACCAGATGGAAGGGACGGTGTGCCGGGAAAGTGTCCGCGTGCAGCCACGTCTCTCGGCACAGCTCTGACCCTCCACTGTGTGAGGCTGAAGACTTCCAGCTGGGCTCTTCTGTGTTATGGAAAGTTACCAAGACATCGTTCGAGTTTATCAAGTGATTTCCACAGAAACAGACGAAAGAGTAATTGCAAAGGGAAAACGAGCATCTTCAGTGAGCGCCTCCATCAGCGACGTGAGTCAAAGGGCACGCCGCCGCGCCCGCCTCTCCGAACGTGCCACTGCCGTGACGTGGGAGCCCGCTCACTAACTTGGGTTATTTGGAGAGTTAAGTGCTTGTGTTATTGCAAATTAAGCTAATTAGTACCATTTCCTGACAGCTGCAGTGAGTGCTAGCAATCACGATCTTCTGCAGCGGTTCACGGGGGCGCGCAGAGCAGGCAGCTGTGGATTGATGACACTGAGACTCGGACCGGGCCTGGCCCCGTGTCCCTGCCCCTCCCGGCCTTTCAGCCATGTGGGACCTCTGGGGGCACGCAGCCCTTCAGCCCGATTCCTCGCAGGACGCGGGAGGGAAACCCGCTGGGAGCTGCCGGTTCCAGCTCTCTCCTTTGAACCTAAGTCATGGCTGCCCATAAAACATGTTGGAACTCATTTCCTACCGCAGCCAGCCTAATTGTTCTAAAACAGCCTGAGAAAGACGCCCTGACTGCAGCTCCCAGTGCAGAGTGAACGGCGGGAGCAAAGGTTGGGGATTTCACGGGCTTTTCTCTCGGCCCAGAGCTACAGACCGTCAGCGTCACCAAGGCCTGGTGACCCAGAGTTTTGCAACAGAGAGCCGAGGTTCTAGACAACCAGATCCTGTGTCGGGGGTCACGAGCACAGGTGCTCCGCATCTCTAGGTTAAAGACAGGACAGACTGCTGCCTCCTATGAAAGGGAGGGACCGAGAGATGGAGGCAGGACTGGGGAGAGTAGGGCCCCCGTGTGCACCAGTTCCCTGTGAGGACCATGATTGTCAAGGGCTGCAACGTGTGCTGATTTAAAGAAACTTCATTAAAAACAAAGTCCAAGCAAAGGGAGGAGCAGCGAGGCCAAGAGACCGAAGTAAAAGACAGTAGAAAAGGGACGTGCTCGGGTGTGAAGGGCTACGCACCCAGTCCCTCAGCTCCTACGCGCCCTGCGCTCCTCCTTGGCCTGCTCTGGACCCCAGGTGCGCCGACCCTGGCCTTGCTCAGAGCAGGCCCAGCGCATCCCTGGGTGAGAGTGGGAGAACCCTGAGCAGGGCGGGCATGAGGGCACCGCTGGTGCTGTGCACTCTGCAGCCCTGGGGCTGTGGGCTTCGTCCTCGGGCTTGGAGGGCAGGTGCAGTGTCTCCCGTCTGTTCAGAGCCACTCTTGCCTGGACACGCGGAGACTGTCCCAGCGGGAGTGGTGGGCTGGATCTAGACCTCCCAGCCCCAGTCACATGGGGCGGACTCGGAGAGGAGGCCCACTCGTCAGGCCCCACTGCCACCAGGATGTGCGTGGCTCGGGCTTCGGGAATGGGTTGGGCTCGGCCAGCGAGAGAAAGGCCCTGAGGGCCAGGGCAGCGGCTGGACCCAGCTCCTCCAGGGCCTCAGGTGGCGGGTGCCAGGGGCCCCGCAGCATGGCCCGAGCAGTGTCTCCAAGTGTGCAGGGGCGGGTGCCCTGGGCTTCTGGAGGCACCGACGCTGGGAACCCTGAGGGTTGTGCAGAGCTGGGGAGGCAGCGCGCACTGAGGCTCCTGATGAGCCCGGGGCCGCAGCAGCACAGCTGGGGACGCCTCGCTGCCTGGAGAGCGGCGGGAGCACTGGGTGTGATGGGTTTCTGGGGAAGCAGTTCACAAACGGGCAATTCTGTGTTTGTGTAACTGTGGGCTACCTGTGAAAGACGCATTGATCCTGCGACCACGGCTGTGGCGCTTCTGAGGGCGGATTTGAGCACCAGGGCTCAGGAGGCGGGAGACGCGCTAATATATGCTCTGGGCGGCCTCGACTTCTCCTTTAGTAGTGGGGTAAAGCTATCGTCTCCAACACTGATCTGTTTTAAAGAGATCTGTTTAGAAAGATGCCTCATGGTTCTATTTCCTCTAGAAAGTGCCCTCCATCTCCTGTGCAGTTGCATACCTGTGTTCATACTCTAAAAATGTGGTTTCGCTGGGTGTGGTGGAGCACCCAGGAGGCTGAGGCAGGAGGATTGCCATGAGCTCCTGGCCAGCCTGGGACACATAGTGAGTTCAAGGCCAGCCTGAACTACATGGCGAGACCCTGTCTCAAAAAAAACAACAAAAATGCTGTCTTTTAAAATTTTTCTTTAACTAAACAACCTGATAAGGTTGTGGCTTAATTCTTTCTTTGTGGAATCTGCTGAAATGATCCACATCACCACCACAGATCCACTGGGCCTGTTAAAGCAGATGCTCCGTGGCTCAGTGGGGACCTGGGATGGACAGCAAGGACAGGACGGACACAGGGAGGGCAGGGTGCGTGTGGCTTTGTGGGTGATGGAATGAAGGTGAGGACAGGATGGAAGAGAGGGGCCGTGCACTGACGGGGCCACAGCTGCCTGTGGGCACTACACGCAGTGCCTGAGTGGTCACCGGGCCCAGTGGGTGATGACGGCAGGGTGCACCATGGACTTTTGTCAGTTTAGGTTTATTCAGTGTAAACCTCGGCCCACCCACCTGGGCCTCCGATATTTTATGTAACATCCTTTCTTTCATGAAATAATGTAGTCTAGTTATTGTCACTTTTTATTTTTGAAGGCTCTCTTTTGGTAAAATAAAAGTTTGGCAAAACCTTGTTCAAGCTTCCAAATTTTACAGCTTGTGAAATATGGGCTGCTGCTGAGATGACCAAGACTGGGGCATAGCGGGACAGACTCACAATGCAGAAGAATTTCGGATGCCTGACTACTTTTTATCATATTTTCTATCTTTTAAAAGCATCTAAAAATAAGTGTGAATAAAAATGTATTCCTATATGATTGTTTTGGTTTTGGTTGGGGGTTTTTCTGAGTGTGGTACTGGGAATTGAATCCAGGGCCTGAGCTATACCCCCAGCCCCTTCTATTGTTTCTTATTTTGAGACAGAGCCTCCCTAAGTCACTAAGTGACCCAGGCTGGGCTGGACCTCACAGTCCTCCTGTTTCAGCCTCCCAGAGTGCTGAGATCACAGCCATGCACTGCCACACCTGGCATGTTTTCCTTTTTAAAGGAATTATCTAGAACTTCTACTGTATACAATTTTTTTCGCTTGGAAATAGGAACTTTTTTTCTAGAACAGTGAATTTAAAAGATTGAAAGTGAAAACTAAAGTCCCCAAAATAATGTGCCTTGAGAAAAGGCTGTACATTTGCTTAGAGCAGTAAGAGAAATGTCAGCGCCTCCTGTCCTCAGCACTCCCAACAGGTGCTGCTGGCAAGGCCTGGCCTTTGTTACCTGGGGGAGCGCAACAAGAGCTGCTCCTCGACTGCAGTTTGTCCAGAATGTTTACCGGCCTTGTTGGGTTGGTTTTCCCTTGGAGGACGAGCTGCTTTGTCTTCCTGGTTCTTTGGCTGGCTGTGAGTTTGGAGACCATTTTAGAGCGACACAGCTGGGGGAGCACATGGGAGCTGAGCATCTCCTGGGTGTTCACGGGTGCCACGCACAGTGCTGGACACTGGACACAGAAGGAGGGCCGCCCGGCCAGCCTGGTCACAGAGTGGTCACAGCCCAGCAGGATTCACGCAGGGGTGCGGTCCACTGTGTGCCACAGGCAGAGCCCTGCTCCACTTGCAATAAGGTGGGGACAGCAGGGAACGCTGGTTCTGCCCGCGCCCGACGCTCTGCCGGCTTCTCAGACGCAGACGGCAGACTGTGTGGGGACAGAGCACAGGAGAACAACGCGACGCGAGCCACCGCAGGACACACTGAGGTGCACTCCGGGAGAGCCCTGCCTGCTTCTGCCTCCTGTCTCCCTGGCACTGGGCTCTGCCCCTTAACCCATATAATCAAGAAGGACAGCTGAGAACACTAAAACGTAGCACACACGTGATTTATCAACTCCCTAAAAATGCTTTGAAATACGCTTTCTACCCTGAGATTAGAATCGGAATTTCTGTACAGTCTTTTTGTCACTGGTGATTAGCGTTGCGCTTGGGACACGTGAACTCTGGACACCCCTTCTCATTCGAGGGAGTAAGATGCAAGTTCAGTAAACGTAGCTGAGCGACGGCAACCGCTCCGGCGTGGGTGAGGTGAGGCACACCCCCTTCGTCAGGAACTGCTTATTTTCTTGGATTGTTCCACCAGGAAACAAGAAAAGGTCCTTTCTCTCTCCTTTTCCTCCTCCCTTCTTCCTCTTTGTGTGCTTAACTCCTCAGAGGTCATTCTTGCAGCCTTAGTCTGTTTGCCTTCTCCATCCCAATCTACAGCTCCCGCCTCTCCCGGTACTGGTTCATTTCCCCTGGAATCCACCCACACAGCTCCACCCGGAGGACGGAAGAGGAGCCCTGTCCTCTGCTCCCTGTTAGTGCCCTCCGTGGGTCATGGCCACACCAGTGCCCACCTGGGGCTGTTCCCTGGTACGCACCTCAGAGGCCCCGCAGTGTGGGTGACCACGCCCCGTGTGTGGAGTGCGCATGCTTTGTTTATGACTCACTGCGGGTCTTCCCACACGGCACCCTCATCTCTCCATCATGTCTAATATAGCATCTGTTGGTGTAGAACGTCAGTGTCATGTAAATGGTTCTACTTTATTATTTAAGGAGTTGTGACAAAGAAAAAGCATATGCACTTGTTGACCACAGGCACAATTTACTATTTTCTATTATTCCTTTATTTCTTGTTTCTTACTTTTCTTTTTTGAGAGAGAGTCTCACTACGTATCCCAAGCTGGTCTTGACCTCATGGGGATCCCCCTGCCTCAGCCTCCCAAGTACAGGTGTGCCCAGCTTTTATTTTAGTATCTTCAGTCCTCAACTTGTTGAATCCATGGATGCAGAGCCCTGGGATCCTGCAAGCCAGAAGCACCTGCACTAGTGACACCCACATAGCCTGACATCCTCAGTCCCCCCTGTTCGGAGCACCGAGGGGAAACATCACATGCACGGAGGAGTGCTGGGCTTGGTGTTCCTCTGCGGCCTGAGAGCAGACAGGGCCGCGGAAAGGCTGTCTTCCAAGACCAGGGCCGCTGTGCCCTGACCCCTGAGCAGAGCGCCGTGCCTGCTTCCCTCCAGGTCACGTGGTGGCCAAGTTGGGGGCTGGGAGTGCCGGCGCTGGGGTGTGTGCCTCGTTCCTGCCTCCGTGATGCCCATCACTGTGGGGCTCGGCTGGCATTGGTGGAGTCAGGACATGTGAATCTTTGTCAGCGCCCAGGAGAGAGGGGAACTACACTCTCCATAGCCAGACACCCAGCTCTCCGAGCCGGGGAGCCAGTGTTGGTGTCCTCTGCGGCCATCAGGACTCTCCATCCTCGGAGGACCAGCCTGGGACCCCAGGGCACTGGTGGGTGATGGTATCCAGCACAGACGCTGTCTTCATGGGCTGAGCACGCATTAGCTCAGCAGATCTCACTAAGGCTACATCCAGCCCTCCCCTCGGGACCCCGACCTGGTGCCGGTTGTTCTTTCATGAAGTCGCTTACCCAGGAAGGAGCAGGTTAAGAAGGGATACGCATGCCAAAATTGCAGGCTTTTCTGAAGATGGTCCCCATTTAGACTCATGGGAATCTGGCCTGTGCTCCAGGAAGGGCTGGGGCAGCAGTGGTAGATAATCAGAACACTGGAGCTGGGGACTGAGCTCAGCAGCACAGTGCCTGCCTGACAAGCGCGAGGTCTTGAGTTTGATTCCTGGTACTGGAAAAAAACAAAACAAAAATAACAATATAATCAGAACGTTTGTCATTCTTAATTTCACAATTGCTACTGTGTGAGGAGGAAGCCGAGGGCTTAGGCTTCCAGAGACATTTTCTCATCCTTTGCAACAACTTGAGAGGCCGGCTGGTGGGCACCCATGTCCCAGCAGGGGACATAGGCAGGACAGAGAGGAGGACCCAGCCAGCCCCTCGCCGATCTCCACAGATTCATACCCAAGGGCAGTGCCTTGACGTTACTGCATTTTGAAGTAAAAGAGTCCAAATCTGAGCAACCACTTCGCAGATAACAATATGCAACATAATAAGCATTGTTAATTGTTCATCTTGCTTTGAACTTCTGTATCATTTTATTTTTTATTATTTTTAAAATAAATAATAGTGCTTATTTTTTGCCACAAAACAATATTGATTTCACACCAAAAAAACCCCCAAAACTAGAAAGTACTCATGAGCAAACAGGGCACAACACTGAATAGAAAACATCCAGAATCCCTGCTTCTCAAGTCTAGTCCTTTTTCTCTTTTCTTTCTGTTGGCTTCTGCCCGTGTGCTCACGATACATATCCTGCTCTTTAACCTATTTCTTTCATCTAAAAATCATCAATGTGTTCCCAGAAAAGTAATGATAAAGGCGACATACACTTTGTTGTTAAATGACTCATGCATATGGTTATTTTCATCAAGCGGTCCAGTGAATGCAACGAAGAAATTAAAATGGCCTCACGTCGGAAGGCAGTGCTGATGTTAAACAAACATAACTCTCCTAACTCTTCCTGATCTGCACCTATAGGATCTAACATTCCTGCACATCATCACACACACCGTCTCACTCTGTAATCTAGGAGAACGAGTGTCTCCCTGGGCATGATTAGTTTTATCCCAGTTTTGTTCTTACAAGGTAGAAATATATTCCCGTGTATACCTTTCCTTATGAATTGAGTCATTTCCCTAGGTGAAGATTTGAGAAGTAAAACTTCTGGCTCACTTTGTGTACGTGTTTCCAGGTGGCGTTCCAGAAAGGCAAATGTTTACTCTCCTGGTTGCTGAGGCATAGCTTTGATAACGTAACTTATCAACAAGTTCAGCATTATTTCCTACATTTATAGGCCACTGAGCTTCTCCGAGACTTGTCAACCTGGGTCTGTGTTGCCTTCGTCACCCTGCTCATCTTTGGGATTTCTAGCTGACCTGCAGGCCACCTTCGTGCCTTTAGTCCTGAGACTGCTTCTTGTTTGTTCTTTTCCTTTGGCTTTGGCGCCTTCACAAAAAATCATTTAGAAGTGTTAAGGCATCACCCTTCAACCACCTCTTTTACATTTCAGGCCCTAATGATACCAAGTATCATAAACACCTATCTTACATGTCCTCATATTTTCTACATAAAAATGTGTAAAACACAAAATTTTCGGTATTTATTGGTATATGTGCTTTGAGAAATGGCCAAAAATTTTCACTACGTTCTACCATCTGTATCCAAGTAATTCACTCAGCTGCCTTGCTTCCCTCTTTGCACATCCCTGCAGCTCTGTCGCTCCCAGGCCGCAACGGTTCACCCAGCACCTGCCTGTTCTTTCCCGGTGCCTCGCTCTTGTAATCATCACGGGGTTCGAGCACACTTTGCTATGTGGCAGGGAGGGTTTCCCATGTCACAGTGGTCCCTGAGTACAAACTGAATTTGTTTTATGATTTGAGGGAAGATGGCCATGCTAGTGTTTGTCACCTGATGCAGAATTTGCAAACAGAAGCAAAACTTTGCCTAGCACTTTTGTTTTCAAATCAAACTGTGAACAGAAGTGTTTGTGAATGGAGTGTCACTGTGTGTTCCTTTTGAAAAATAGCGTGGTGCCTGGAGAGCTGGGGCAGGAGGATCACGAAGTTCCAGCCCAGCCTGGGCAACTTAGTGAGACCCTGCCTCAAAATTAAAAATTAAAAAGGGGGCTGAAGATATATCTCAGTGCAAAGGACGTGGGATCAATCTCCAGTATCACACAAAAAATTTCCATGTATTTGTCTTCTATATGAATTTTGGCATCAGTCCATTAAGCAAACCACTGCAAAAAACTCCTCTTGCTTTGTTAACTAATCTAAGAAGCTAGAGGATTTGTAAACTTAGGCTTTATTCTTATGAGTCAAACCCATATCAAATCGGGGTGCTGAGTTTAATAACAGCCCAAGAACACTCTAAAGTTCTTGGAATAAATCTTATGCTACAAATGTTTATATACCTCTGGCATCATATTTAGTTAGGAGTTTTCTGCCATATATTGGTATAGATAAGATGTGCAACATAAGAATGTTCAAGTTTGTGTTGTGGTTTATAACGTTGCCTCTGAAATTAGAGCAGAATAAGCTATCGGATTCTGTCACCCTTTACTTACCACCGCCCCAACACTGAGTCCGAACTTGGGCGTCGAACTTGGGAGTCTGACTCAGAGACCCCAGGCCATGTGCACACGATGGGCATCACACTGAGAGAGCAGACGGCCCAGCCCGAGAGGGGAGGGGAGCTCAGAAATGTTTCTGTGAGGGGAGAGTCCAGTGGGTGGCTCGGATCCCGGTTATCAGCTGTCGATAGGCAAGTGTGTGTTTCTCTTTTCCCACAGGCTGAGTGAACTTGTGGTCTCTGGTAATCCGTGGTATCCCATTGTATTTATTCATGCTGCAATTTTCAGGCTGGATTACTGTAACTAATACACCACCATGTCTGTGCTGCAAAACCCTTGACCTTTGGAACCCTCTTTGCTAGCAGAAAATTGGCATAAGAAATTTCGACACAATAAACGCTTTAGTTTTTTTCCTAATCTTGATCCAGAATTCATATGGTTTGATTTAATTACGGCAGAGGCTCTTTGCCACCAGTGTCAACCGGTTTGGGTTAAGGGAATTCGCAGATTGAGATGAGGAAGGAGATGAAATCGTTCTATTTGCAGCAGATTATTAGAGGGGAAATTAAAATACAAAATCTTTGGGTCTCTTTTAGGATAATTCGTGACCGCAGCTCAGTTTGAGCACATGGACTTAATGGCTTCTAAGCCGTGCAGTTGAGAATGCCTTGGACGTTTTGTGCCTGAAGGGAGAATCCTAGTGCCTGCCAAGTGGTCACAGCGAGGCCACTGGGGTCCTGGCCACAGTGTGGGGCTGTGGGACGGAGCCGAGTTCCGGGCAACTCCAGGGCTCTGTCTGCTGTCTTAGGGTCAGCAGACCTGTTCTATACATTGCTTTACGTTTCTGTGCTCATGCTGTATCTGTCCCACATTCTTCTTTTTATTCTCCTTTTGTTCTCTTACTTGTTTGTTTTGCTTTTGTTTTTACAACACTTAAAGCCTAAAAACCGCGCTTAGCTCACAGACCGTTCAAACGCAGCCCGAACTGGACTGCGCCTTGGTGGGTTGCGGGAGGACCCGCCTGGTGGGGCTGTGGCTGCTGCTCTTAAGACACCCTTTGCACTCTGCGGGACGCCTGCTGGGGTACTCTGAAGCTGCCCCTGCCCCATGCTCTGGGTGACCCTGTGGTGGGTGCTGCTCTCCTGTGTGGAGGCCAGGGCTGGGGACCTGCCAGAGCCTCACACATGTCAGCAGGCAGCATCAGAACGGAGGCAGCTTGCTGTTGCAGTTCATTGCTCTTTCTATTCACCTCTGGTTGAGCCAGAGACGGTGGGAAGAAAACCAGATTGAGGAAGCTTCGAGCTCAAGACAAACATGTCTGCCCCTGCAACCCCCCAACTTGAACTCCAACTACCCAAGGACGTGTGTTCCTCCCTTCCTTCACAGCTTGAGGCTCTAAGGGGTTAGAGAAATTACCGCATCAACTTGCAGCCAGCTCAGGAGTGTGGAAAAGTCTCTCCTTGGCTCCTAACTCCCACCTATGCTGATCAAGCTGGTGCAACTTGTGCCCTATCAATGCTTTAACAGACTGAGCAAGGGGGCAGTCATTAGCTCCCGGGAATGCTCTCCAAGATGTCGCAGATGGGTTGGGGCAGCAGGGAGAACAACCGTTCCTTTCTGCAGCCGCCAACCGGAGCCGGTGGTGAGGCAGAGCAGGGTTGTTTGGAGTGGTGACACGTTACCTCAACTTGTGTGGCCCGGGGACTAATCAGGGTCTGCATCAGAAAGAATAGGCAAGGTACATATGGGACTCATTCCGCACCCTTACGGCTTGGAGACGTGAGCTGTGTATCCCGTTACACAGCGGTACGGCAGATAAGGCCCAAGAAATGCGGTAACCTCAGGGACTACACAGTGAGCCCTTTTCCACCCAACACTCTAGGACAACGTTGTTCAGGGCCACTTACTGTTTTTATTTGGATTTTTATTCCTTGTTTCCTCTATTTAAAGCTGCCTGCCTCTCAGAAGCCATCACCCAGTTACACTTGTTAAATGACTACCACCAGCAGCCGGGGCCACTTGTGGCTTCTGATACTTGAAAATGTGGAAATGTTGGAGAAGGTTCAGAAAAGAACATGAAAAATAAAAGTGCTGGAAAAACAAAGGCTGGGGCAAGATTAAAGGGATTAATTTTCACTTCGGTTTAACAGTGTCTGAGAGACTGATGCTGCCATTGACCATCCAATAAAGATTTTCATGTACAGGGCACACAGGGGGTGGTAGCTTTCTCCTCCTCTCTAAAGTGAGCTTGTGGGAAGCTCTCCCCAGCTCGGACTCCCAGTCGGGGCTCTGGGCCCTGGGGGAGAGTCCAGAGGGGCTTTGCCGATGAATTATTTGACGAGAGTCAAATTTATTTATTTTACCCAATTTTACAAAATTATTTATTTTATTTTACCCAACACTTAATGAAAAAGTGTATACTAACTGGAGGGGGTTGGTATGAAGTATTCATTATTAAGTGGGGAGCTCTGTTTTCGAAAAAGTTGAGAACCACTGTTCGTGGGAGCAGCACCCGGACCTGGGTGGGAGTGGGGATTATCCCCTCCCAGAGAGAAGGCTCACCAAGGAGCATCAGGAGGATCAAAGCGTAGAGCCTGGAGCGGGGCCCTCAGCCTTCCATGCCTGGGAGACGACGTGAACTCGCGCCTGCTGGAAGAGGGGGCTTTCTTCCTAGCCTTGCCTTTGCCAGCTGAAGAACAAGGACGGACGATTTTGAAAGCGGAAGGTGAGTGTTTACTTGTGAGGCTTATTTCTGCATTCAAATGAGTTTGTAACCAATAATGAATGAAACGGTCTCCTCCTAACATCCTCAGTTCATTACATTTGTGGACGGTGAAGGAGTACTCATGCTCCCAGCACAAATGTCACACGTTTCTTGCGGTCAAAGCACACCTTGCTGTTTCTGCCCAGATTCCTGTTGTTAAAGTATCCTGAAGACAGAAAAGGCTGCCGCCACGCCTCTCCGCTCCCTCCTCCCCAGGATGAAGGCAGAGACGGCTCCAGTTTTTGAGTAGGAAACTGGCTTCATTCCACAAATGATGATGATTTAATCTCCAATTATTCACTGAGCTTTCAGTTCCCTCACAAGTCTTCGTGATGATAAATTTTCCGTACAGACTATCATAAACTGACACCCTAATAGGCCAGCCACAGCCAGTCCATGACCACAGCACCACCCCGTGGGACGGCCTCCCTGCCCTTAGCCATTCTCCTTTTATTGGGCACATGTAGAGTTATCTTAAATGTCACAGACAGTACAAGAGAGAGAGATTTGTCTCCGTTTCTCCAGAAGTACTAGGGACAGTGCTTTTCCCCAGTGGAGTAGTCCTTCAATCCCTTAGATCTGAGGCCTTAAGTCAAGACTGAGGACCCAAGTCTCAGTCTGGGACCCAAGCTCTTCCGAATTCTTCACGCACACTCAATCACTGCAGCTGCCTCCCAAGATGGTACTATTATCCCCGTGACCCCCGTGGGGACCGGGCCTCAGGGAGGCTCACTGGCCGGCCCAAGTCACACGGGAAAGCAGGGTGGAGCTATGGGAGCCACACTTGGCCACGCATTTTCCATTGCTCCTCAGGAAGGAAATGGCCGGGTTGCTTTCAAGGCATTCTAACTTGGGCACACAGTAGAAATGTTAATCAAAATTTTAAAGCATGTCCTCGTTTCTACACTGCCTAGTGCATCTGTTCAGCAGTGAAGAGCCATGCATCAGTTAAGTCTGAAGACCTGCTGCTAAATCAGCAGCCTGCGTGGCCATGTCACATAAAAGGAGGCAAAAATATAATTATTTAATTCATTCACAGAAAATTCAGAGTGTGCACTCCACACAGTGTAACGTTTAAGGACCTGAGTCTATAGCAGAACTCGGGGACCCAAACCCCCAAGTCCACGGTTTGGTTAGCTCCCTGGGAGCAGGGCTGTATTGAGAGGGCTGCAGGGACCTCAGAGTAGGGCAGTGTATACTCGTGTGGTTTATCAGTATTTTAATCTTCTGTATATGCTCTGCAATTTTACACAGAGGGTGTTTCATAACTCTGTATTTTCGGGAAACAGCATTATGCAAATGGAGGGAATATCTTTATTACAAGTGGGTTGTAGAACCATTCTCATCCCTAGTTGGAAGTTCCTGCACTCCATGATGTTTGTAAACCTGAAAAATCTTGTGAATCGTAAGGAATAATTCAGTATGCCTAACACGGCCCTGCTGGACGTTTGCCTTCCGCTAGTCGCATTCTTTAGAAATTGTTTATCAGTATAAAAAGACGAGAATCTAACAGATCTGCGTGAATCCCCAGCAGAGTCATTCTCACCTCCTCCAGATCACAGCACCAGAATCCCCTCTTAGGAAGGGTGATCACTGCTGTCTTACTTTTTGCAGCGCTACTTCTGAACCTCGGAGCTCCCTGTTTTGAATGGGAGCAGCGAGCCAGGAGGCTGCTCCAGCTTTGGCTGAGATATTTTTTCCTTTTCTTCCTTCTCCTCCTTCTCTTCCTTTTCTTTTCCTTTCTTTCTTTCCTTCTTCTCTCTCCTGAGTTTTTTATTCTTGGCAATGAACCCAACTTTTCTTCATGGGCCTTTATTGTGCTCTCTGAAGGGGATTTACTGAGCTCCAATAGTCAAGGCTACCATTTTATGGCATCAAAAATGTCATTGCTCACTCCTGGGGAGCAAAGTGCTGGCATCGAGTTTGGTGCCCACAGTGGGCAGGCTGCCCACCACTTGGTTACTGTGCTGGCTGCAGGGTGACCACTAACAGTGTTAAACTGGATTTAGAGACTCATGTTCATGAGGCTTAGAGATAGTTAATATAGGCAATTAAGATCACAGAAAAATGAGAAAAAAAAGAATCTCTCAGTTTACCAGTGGTGTTAGTATTTGGATTATACACTTCCGGCCTTCTTCTGTCTTCCGTTCTTGGGAGCAGGTGGGCATGGAAAGTACGCCCACATGGGTGAGAACAAAAGAAGACGAGCAGCAGCGCAGTCCTCGGCTGCATGATCAAGCTGTGCGGTGGATACCCACTCTTCCGCACCCTTGGACTCCTCGTCAGTATCCAGAAAGAGAAAAGTTTGAAAACACCACTAATTGTTCCATATTTCTCAGCGACAAGCATTAATTCCTAAGGCAGCAGAACCAGCCCGGTCGTGGTCCACGCGGCCCAGGGCTGCCCGTGTGCACATGCGAGGTGTGGTTCTCACATGCAGCCACTGCACACACGGGTCAGGACCCACCACCGGGCCTGCCGCTCTTTCCTGGCTGCTTCCATGCCGGGAGACGAAAGACTTGTCTCAAAAGTCCCAAATCCCGAAGCCCTCAGTACTAGAATCCTCCTGTCCAATCAACCCCACTCAGCCAGCGGTTGGCCGGAGGCACCTGGCAGTCAGGTGACCTCAACAAACCTCACCAGGCACGGAGACGGCACCAGGGGAGAGGAGGAACGGCTTCTACGGAGAGGGCCACGCTGAACGGGCTCCAGAGCTAAAAACGATGCAAACAGCACAGAAGGACTTAGCAGGGCCAGTGCAGACACACTGCCTAAAAATTCAACGCCTGTCTTTATTTTTAAAAAGTTCTGTGAATTCTAAGATTTTGCCATTCAAGAGTTAATCAGGGCCCAAATTTAGTTTAAGGTACTCACAGCACTTTAACGAAATAACACCATGTTATTTAAAGTAAAAGTGTGTTTTTAGTGAAATGCTAGCAAATCAAAGCCAACAATACAGAAACTGGATTCCTCATTGTGACAACGTGCGGCTTATCCCAGGGGGCAGAAGCAATTTGACATTAGAAAATCAAACAGAAGAGCGCACCATCATCAGAATACATGCAGAAAGGAATTTTGCAGTGATACCTCTAACTCTGACAAAAGCTCTGAGGAAAGGAAGAACACAAAGGAACTTTCTGAACCGATGAAGGATGCCTGAAAAAAACCCGTGGCTGACATTTGCTCAATGGTAAGAGACTGGAAGTTTCTCTTTAACACAGGAGCATGCCATGCAGGCCTCTGTCATTGCATACATTGAGCCTTGTACTGGAGGTTTTAGCCATTGTAATCAGGCAAGAAAGACAGAAGTAGACATCTCCGTTGGGGGTGAAGGAATAAAACTGTATTATGTATCACCAACACTATCATCTATGTAGAAAAATCCACAGAATCTACAAGGAGCCAAAATAAGGGTGTTATGGCTTAGATGCAAGTGCTTCCCCCCACCAGCCCTCCTGTGGCTGGAAGGATCCTGGAGACTACAGCTATATGAGCTGTAGGAAGGCAGCGTTGGGAGGAGGAGGAGGTCACTGGGGTGTGGCCTGGAAGGACCATGCCCTCCCTGGCTCGTCCCTTCCCTCTGTTCCTGAGCAGCTTCCCTCTACCCTGCTGTTTCGTGTGTGAGCCTGCTGACCACCAGCTGGAACTGTGGCCCAGAGTGAACCGCTCCTCCTTTCAGCTGCAGACGTTAAGCACTGTGTCTCAGCCAGGAGGACAGTAAACAAGACAAAGTGAGCGCACAGAGCTTTCTAGTTACAAGATTAACACACAAAAATCAATTGTGTTTCTAAATATTGACATAATCACACATTGACATTACAGTACCATCAGATAGATGAAATGCTTAAAAATAAATTTGGCGACACATGAAAGACCTGTGCACTGAAGCTACAAAGCATTGTGGAAAAAAATTAAAGGTCTAAGTAGGTGAAGAGATCAACTGAATTTATGGGTCAGAAGATTCAACACTGACTAATAAAGAGATCAACAGAACAGAGTCCAGAAATAGACTGACTTGTACAAAAGTTTTAGATGGCAAATACCAAAGCAATTCAGTGGAGAAAACACAGCTTTTCCAACAATGAATGCTAAAAATTGGATATTCATATGCAAAACAATGAAATTCCATCCAAATATTCTATATTTAGAAAATTAACTAAAATGAATCGATACCTAAATGTAAAACATAACTTTTAGAAACAAATCTAGAGCTTTTGGACCTTGAATTAGGTAAACATTTCTGAAGCACAATACCCAGAGTGGCCCGTAAAAGGACAAATTATAATGCATCAAAATTAAGAACTTCTATTAAAGAATGAAAAAACAAACCCCAGACTGGAGAAAATATTTATAAAGTATGCACTTGAAAAGGGCTTGCACCCAGAATATTTTCAAAGAACCCTGAAACTCCAGAATGAGGAAACAACTCCATGGAAAAATAGGCAAAAGTATTAAGTAGTCACTTCACCAGGGAAAATATACAGATGGTAAACAAATACATGAAAAGATGTTTAAAATCTTCGACTACGAGGGAAATTACATCGACAATGAGGCCTCACCACACAGCCGCTAAGAACGTCCCAGTCGCGTGTGAGGCCAGGACCCGGAGTGGCAGGGCCTTCCATGGACGCTGGTGGAAAATACGAAGGTGGACCTCAGGAGAGAGCTTACTAGGTTCTCAGAATTACATACCCACCCGTCATGCAAATAGGTTACTCCTTCCTAATTATGTACTCAAAGAAAGGAGGGCATGTCCATACAGTGCTTGGTACATACATGCCTGCAGCAAGTTTATTCGTAACAGCCAAAAACTTGAGACAACCCAGAGCTCCATCAGCTAAGGTATGGATACACGTGCGGAGAGGGTCAGGGAGCCTTTGGACAAGTTCTGTTTTGCAGCGTTGACTCTTGGGTGAGGGAATACTTTGAACGGGTGGAGGTTTCCAGGGTCCTGGCCCTTTCGGCAGCCCCGCAGTATTTATGCATGGGAAGAGGAGGTGACACAGGGGGACTGCTGGCTGGGCACAGCTTGCTGGGCACTTCTTTGGGCATGGTGTGATTGGCGTTTGTCTCTGCTGGCAGCCTGCAGCTGGCTGAAGCCAACCACTCTGGCTGGGTGAGGCCCCCTGATGGCTGTAAGAGTATTCTTCAGTTAGGCTGCAGTTTCCTACATACCAAATCAGGGCTGCAGTCCACTGGTATGGGAACAATGCCACGCCAAGCTTAATTTAATGTAACAGATTCATACAAGGGCTAATACTTAGCAACAAAGAGGGACATACTATTGGTACATGTAACAGCAAGCCGGAGTATATGCTGCACAATGTTGCACAAGTAAAGCTGTAGAAAATCCAGTTAATTAACTGTGGAATACTAGTAAAGCAAATCTATAGGGACAGCTGATCCACAGCTTTCTGAACAAAGGTGGGGAGGGAGGCAGAGAAGGAATAAGAAGAGGACACTAGAAAACTTCAGGGCATTATGATGATATTCACCATCTTGACTTTAGTGATGGTTTCAGTCCTGTGTGCTCGTGTGTGTACAGGTATCAAATATAGTGAAACTTGCAAAACAATGTATATTACAATATGCATTGTAATATATATATGTATATATATACACACAGATATATATATGGCTGACTGTACATCAACATCAATAAAACTGTGAAAAATGTTATAGGCACACTGCTGCTATGCCCTTGGTCTTCCAGGAGGGAGCCCACATCTCCAGTTATGTTTACAGTGCTTACTGTTCCATCCCAAGTGACACGAACCATAATTGGAAAATTAAAAATTCATTAACTGCTTTGTGAATTATTTTTCACTGCAGAGTGCAAAATGATCAATTACTTACTAAAATAATGCCCTTAAAAAAACTTTGAAACGCTATCTAGCTGGACTATAAAAATCTAGCAGAAATGGTATTGTGTGAAACACAAATCTGAGTATAAAGTGAAAATTATGTTCATGTCCAGGCATAAATGGACATAGCGGACCACGTAAATTCTGGGTGGGCTTTTCTCCTGGTGCGCTTCTAACTTATGATGAAAAATATCTTTTCCTAAAGTGTGTAATTACCCTCTGCCACCCTTAAATCTCCTCTGGTGTCTGAGCTCGCTTAATAATGGTGAACAGATGAGCAGAAATTAAAAATAAAGGCCGTCTGCCAGTTTAGCACCCGCTCATAATGCACCTATAATGACAGTCTGATTGCCAGTGCCATTGTGTCGTGGCTGCCCCTTTTCTCTCTTGCTGCACCGCAGCCTGCATCTCACAAAGGACGCGGAGTCCCGCCCCACGGAACCAGAAGCAGACAGCAGCGCGGCCAGCACACGGCAAGGTGGGAGCAGCGCGATTCCGGCGGGCTGGCTGGTGTCCGGCACTCCCGGCTTAAATATCGTATTGCGTGTGGGTCACTTTATTTTCCAGAAGAGAAATGTGAAAAGTATGAGTATTTTTCCAGCAGAATAGGGAAGAAAACACAAGTGTGTATGGATATTAGCATGAACAGGAAAATGGTATTGAGAAGAGGCTAGCAAGTGCAGTAGCACTGTTTCCTCAGCAAATACAGAAGAGTTTTTTTTAAAAAGGTATTAAAGGTGAGGCCAAAAGAGCTATTATTCAGGATTGGTACAAAACAGAAGAGTCTGGAAATACCACTCTTATTTTAATTATTATTCAAATGTGAAGAAAATCTCGTTTAAAACTATTACCTTTAATTACAAGTATCCAGCCCTCTCTGGAGTCTTATTCCTATTTAAGTTTTTCCCAAGGACATTTCACTGCACAGTTATAATAACTGCTAAATGGTCCCTGGAGAGAGATGGCCCATGCTACACAGCTAGCTCAAAGTAATGAGTTGCATCTTATTTTATTTTATTTTATTTTTGTACTGAGAGTAGAACCTAATGCTTCGTGCATGCAGGCCAAGCATTCTGCCACTGAGCTTTAACCTCAGCCCTTTTAAAAAAATTTATTTTGAGTCTAGGCTGCCTTTGAACTTGTGAGCCTCCTGCCTCAGCCTCCTGAATAGCTAGGATTATAGGAGAGTCGGATAATTTTAAGGGTTAAATGACCTCCCTCACTTATTAACATGAAGTCCCCCAGTAATTTTAGTAAAACGTGGGCAGAGCCCTAAAATACTAGTGCCTCGGTTCCTGCCAGGGCACCCCGTCCGGATGTTGTGCTCCTTGCACAGGTGAGCAGGAAGTGACCCTGCTGGGCCTGCCTGCTGGACGTCCTGGCGTGGGCAGCACTGGGCTGCTGCCTGGAGAGCAGTGCAGGTCTGCAGCGGTCTCCACGGCACGCAGCACTTCCTGGTGCATCACACAGTGCCCTGCACGCGGCTCCCAGACCTGGGTTGGCCAGCGCTGGCCTCCTGGCTGCTCACAAACACTAGAGCCGGCGGGCTCCCGCGGGCGGCACACAGACCCTGTGGGTCCTTTGTCCTGGCCTGTTGGCCTCGCGCCTCCTGCACAAGCAAGCCCGGCCGGCTCGGAGGGCCTGGGCGCCAGAGCCCTCCGTCCTCACTGCCCGACTCGCAGCGCCCTGGCTCTTTCCCCTGAGGAACTCTGCATGGGCATGCAGCGCGAGTCTGTCCAGGCGCCGTTTTCTGAGCCTTCCTGTGTGGAGTCCAGGGCAACTGTGAGGGCAAGCCTGGCCAGCGCAGTCTGGGGACAGTGTGGTAGGGGCACTGCTTTGCCCGCAGCAGGACGTGCTGCATGCCGTGGAAGGTGGTCACAGACTGGCCCGGAGCAGGATGCGTGGGCCTGGGCGGACCACATTCCAGGCTGGCCCCGAGAAAGCCATGGAGAAGGACCCCAGCCAGAAGAGGCAGGCCAGGGAGGGACCAGGCCCCTGGCCAGGGGCGCTCTGGGCACAGGGTGCTGTGGCCTCCCCAAGGTGGGGCTGGCATGGTGCAGCCCCCAGGAGGCGGCTTCCGGCCTGCAGGTGCCCCTCCCAGCAGGGGCTGGGTCTTCCACAAGAGCCACCGTCGTCACTGTGGGTGGGAGCCGGGTTACGTGTCACCACTGTCTTCTTTCTCCATGGTGTTCCCAGACCTGCGGGGACCCAGAAGGGATGGACAGGCTGCTGCTGACGCACTGCAGTCAGGCAGGCCAGGGAGGGGACAGCTCTGTCCCAGCCCCTGGGAGCTGGGCCCCAGAGTGGAGAGGAAGCCGAGGCAACCTGGCCCACACTTCCATGTCCAACCTCAGGAGTTCTGTTCATGTGTCACAGCTCAGCGAGGATGAGGACGTGACCTGCAGGAGCAGAGCTTCAGCGTGTTCCCTGCACTGCTGGAGAAGTTGCTGCCCCCTCATCCCAGCCCATGTCCCCCACATCACCCAGGCGCACAAAGTAAGCCAACCCCTCACTGCGTCTTCCTGTCGCATACCGTCCTCTGTCACCTCCCTCCCCGTCTGCCCTACTTAACTGCACCAGGGTACCAGGGTTTCCTGTCCCTCTGTCCTTTCCTCCAAGAGCTGAAGATTCACCTTTCAGACTGAGAATCCACACTGTGGTTCCAAGGCGGCCACGGTGCTCCCGGCGGGCGAGGACCAGGATGCTTTCCTGAGAGATCTAGGACGGTGGTTTGGGGAGCTGCTCTGCATGGAGCCCTGGAGGGATGTCATCGTCCTTGTGCTATTTGGAAAACTCTTGGAAATGATATGCACAAGAATTTTTGCCAAACTTTTTCCACCCCAATGATTTGGTAAATCATTTCAAGGTGAGAAGAGGGTCGCAGAGGGGACAGTGGACAGGGCCCTGCGGGGTGCAAACCGGCAGTGCAGGGGTTGGTGGCCTGCGTAGTCCACAAAGCCTCCCAGAAGCTCTCTGTGCTGGATGCCAGTTCAGGCTTCCCCCGGAGTGGGGTGTTGAACAACCCAGCTTTCTGGGGCAGATGCAGTGCGAGTCCGAGTGTGAGCCCCCAAGGCTGCTTTCCGCACCTCAAGAACACGAACCCCTTCCCAGGGGTGTTCTTGAGGCTGCCGCATCTTAGTTTATTGACCTCAGCTCTCATTCTTGGTTCAACCCTTCTCGCTTGCGTGAGGGTTAGGGTTAGGGATAGGGTGCGTTCTCTTCAGAAGAACGTACCCAGCACGGACAGCATGCAGCAACCAGGGAGAAAGACCCCTCAGAAGTCTGTCCTGGCTTGGGCTTTGGAGAACATCCGAAAGCAGGGTTCACCGCCTTCGCTCCCATCCAGGGGGCGGCCAGTTTGGCATTACATGTGTGGTTCTGAGGCCCCTCGGCCAGCGCTAGAACCGGGAGAAATCTGAGGGACATGCTAGTGACATCCCTCTCTTCCTTCCAAAGAGGAGAATGAGGCAGTGGAGAGCAGGTGACTCAGGGCCAGAGTACGACCCGGGTTCTTACCCAGCGAGCTGGCGGTCGGCGTTGGGTCTCCAAACCGCGGACTGGCTGTCTTGTCCGGCCTTTGTCTAGGACGATGTTTTGTGTCGTCCTATCTGATGTAAGATAGATGCACAACTCATAATTACACAACCACTGCATTTTTTCACTCAGTTGTCACAGCTCGAGAGCACAGTGCAGCCAAGAGTCTGTGCCCCTGGTCCCCTCCCAGCTACTGCCCACCAGGAGCAGCCGTGGTGCTGACTCTGATTCTAGGTAAGGTGGGTCATGAAGTCTGTGCTCCTGGCATCTGGCTGGCTTTATTTAGCATGATGTTTGTGGAATCCACTACTGTGTTGTATGTAGCAATCCTTAATTCTTTGGCTGTCATGTCGTATTTCCTTGTATGGACACCAGCTTCTCCATTCTACTCCTGCCAGACTTTTGGGTGACTTTCGGTTTTTATCTATTATGCATGAGGGAAACAAGTTCTCATGCTTTGTTGGACGTGCACACCGTTACTGGTGGGGTGGAAGCGCTGAGCCATGGAAGGTGTCGTTCAGCTTTAGTGGAAACTGCACAACGGTGTCAGAGGCGACTGCACCAACTCATGCCTCCACTGCCAGACTGTGAGTCTTAATGGCGCTACATCCTTGCTGGAACTTGCACTAAAAATGCCTTTCTGAAGACATGAATCTGCTCACTATTTTTCCATTTGTAGAAGAGTTGGAGGAAGATTAGAGGGTTTTGTCCCAAATTTGTTTCATATTTTTAATTTGCTTTTGAGATATCTCAAACCCTAACCAGTGAAGACTTTCTGCTTGTCCCAGTACGGCTGCGTTTGGTAAATGACTACAGTAGTAAGAAGGCTGCTCTCAGAAGACATCGGCCACACACTTAGCTAAAATATTGCAATTAAGATGATTTCCACTGGTTCCGAACACCCTTTGCTTTTTAGGTATGCTTTGTAGAGAAATGAGGATGTTCGGTCACATCACAGCTGACTACTCAGGGACCACTTGATGGTTGAGAGACAGACCTTGATTCCGAAGAGGGATGCAAAAGGGTGTCATCGCAGGGCCAGGGAGGAGCACCACCACCCCACCAGGCCCTGTGCCAGCCCGCAGCCTTCACATTTTATAGCTTATTTCCCCCAGAATGTTTCCTGGGCTTGTAGCAATGTACAGGAATCAAGAGGAGGGTAGAATGCTATGATATTAATATTTAGTACCCAGAGAAGAGGAGGGTAGAATACCATGATATTAATATTTAGTACCCAGAGAAGATTTGTTTTGAAAACAAAGCCATTAGCTGTCACTAAGTCAAAACTAAGGTTCTACCTCAAACAGAAACTGACCAATCCAGGTCTTTATGCTGTGGTAAGAGCACTGTGTGCTGAGCTCCATCTCCAAGACCACCAGAGCCGTTAAAGGGGGCATGCAATGTATGAGAACAACTTAGCCTCTGTCTTTCGTATCTGGGGAGAGAGGAACTCAGCCAGCTCATTAACAACAGAGGGGCATTCAGGCAGGGTCTGTGCAGATGGCGATTCTGGGGTCCTGGTGATCTGCTTGGGGAAAGCGGTGTTGCTCACATCAGCACAGGGAAGCTGAGAGGTGGAGAAGCTCAAGGCTCTGTCCTTCTCCACAGGTGCAGTAGGGATGCAAGCTGGAGCCTTTGGGCTTCAGGTCTCCAGCAGCTCCTGGCCAGCCGGCCCTGATGGGCTCCTGCAGATGCAGACAGCAGAGCTTCAGCCTTGGTGATGTGCAGTGTGGGCCAGCTCCTGTCCCCAGGCCTGTCACTGTCCCCAGCCTGTGCCTGCTTCTCCTGGGGATCCCCAACAGAGACCAGAGTTCCTGCACACCATCTGCCCCATTGGGCACAGCCTCCTACAGCAAGGGTGATACCATGGGGGTCCAGGCCGGCTTCCAGCATCACCCAGACTCAGAGGAGAGGGAGGAAAGGAGGCTGAGCCCTGTCTGTCCCCAGGGCTTCCGTCACCTCCTTGGGCCTGCAAGCTCACGCTGCTCTGCCTGGGCAGACACGCTGGGGACTTCCCCAGGGCTGGCAGGTTCCCGGCCTGGTCTTCCCTGCGTGTGGGTTTCTAATGAGGATTTGACCAGAATGAAGATCTTTCCGTTTGAATGTGCAGTTACTAGGCAGGTGCTAGACCTTCCTCCTCCTGCCCAAAGAACTCGATGTTCCAGAAATTTGCTTTGCCTTCAAGAGGGTTTTACTCCACACCTGGAGCTCATTCATCCTGAAATGGTGGAGATAAACACTGGCCGTGCCTGGGAATTGTCACAGGCAGTACCGACAACATCCTACTTCGCACTCATCATGGAATTCAGACAAGGCCATTTGTGATCTGGGAGAGAGGATGCTCACCAGAATGTCGTAGAGTCACTGTAGCCAAACTGAGAATTTGTCCCATTGTGTTAAGTCAGCTTCGATACAGTCAGCCCTTCTTAAATAAAAAACAATTCGGGGCAATACGGTCATGAATTCACTTCTCAGCTTTTAATATTCCTCAACGGTAAAGAGATTGTTCTAACTTTTAGCCATATTTCATTAGAATAACGCTATTCTTACAACCATCTTTAGCTGAATTGCCTATTTTTTAAATGGTTTTTTAAATGTGGTTTAGTAGTAAACACTACTCAATTCTTCAAGCATGTGTCTCTTGGAATTTAAAGATAAGATTGTAATCCATGTTATAATGAACACATATATGGCAAGTATTGCATCAGGGGAATTATGTAATATTTCACCCCCTAGACAAAATTCCATAAAAGGAGATCTTACAAGAATTTAGCCTTACCACAATCCTTTATTGCTTCATATAAGATATGGTCATTCCTGTCTCTTTAGAGACAAGAATGTCTCTCTCTGACATCACTGGAAATGCGCTGAGCCAGAATAATTTCATCAGACCCCAGTGTGGGGTGAGCCCTGCCTTCTCTGCCAGGGCCCCCTCAGCCTTGGGGACCATCCCAGTGCGGGCCTGAGCCTGTCCCCTTGCTGTGGGAGTTGGTCCAAGGCCCAGTGGGAAGTGCCTCTTCAATAAACCCAAAGAGTGGAGCGAAGACGGTCTGAGCCTACTTCTGTGTCAGTGATTTCTGCTTAGCACTGTGATCCTCATGTCCATGAGCAATACAAAACATCCCTCCTTTGGCACCAGAGCATGACGAATATAATTTTTGAGAAAACGCCCCTTCTTTTTCCGAGCAGCATGTGGAGCCCTTATGGTCCGAGCCCAACTGCGTGCCCCACACAGGGAGACTGTCCTGCTTACACAAGTCCTTTCGGAGTCCCCGGGGGCCTTCCCTGGCCCTGTCCTTTGCTGTGGAGATTTCTGCTGCAGCCTTAATGCACACAGGAGCATCTCCATTTCAGAAATGCAGTCGCAAACCAGCAGCCTGTCTATCTGCATAGTGCTCCTGCAAAGTCAGATGAGTTTGTTCAAAGCGTGCTGGACCTGAGGGGTGAGGACTGGCCAACCCTTCCTCAGAGCCCACAGGAGCCATGGCCTGGTTGACTTCCCACCAAGGTCTGAGTCCAGGCCTGTGGTGGAGGGGGCACATTTCAGACCGACAGCTCAGACAGCGGATTAAACACATTTCCATGCAACTGTGGCAGATTTGGGTTTTATTTTTACCCCACAGTCCTTAAACTGCAGTACCTCTTTTGATGTGGCATGTGCACATTGTGTATTCTTAAGTGCTTATTTGGATACATTTAGGACTCTCGGAGCCTTTTTTGTCATTATAGATGCCAATAAGTATGTTTTCTGGGAGAAAGAGACTGCACTTTTTTATTCCTGATTTGGGGATCTTAATAGAGTTTTTAAAAATTTATAACCTAATAATAAGCCATGTCTACCACTCATACCAAGGGATTTTTGCTTTCCTTAAAAGGAAGATGCAGGACTTCTTGGTCTAAAAATGACCTACTTTAACTCCATCTGGACACTCTAGCCACTTTTATTTTCTGGTGCTTCCCTGTCATAGTCTCCAAACGTGAGCAGGCTCTCCTGCGTGAGAGCCAGAGTCCTAGATCCTTTCCTTCTGTGCCAGCCCTAAGCCCACTTCCCCCTTGCTCCTGCCGTCCGTGGACCTGCAGGTACAATACAGGCTCACTGCTTGATGCCCGCTGTGTTTGAATGTGTGTGTCCCCCAAACCCAGGGGTCAACCCAACTCCCCTGGTGACGGTGTGGAGGTGGGGCCCTAGGCCGAGCAGGTCCTGCAGCTGGAAGCCCACCTAAGAGAGGCCCAGGGCCGCTCACCACCCCTGCAGGGCACTGCACGAAGCTCCAGAGCTGAGGACTGGCCCAGGCCAGGCCCCGGAAACCTGAGCTGTGGTCTGCCCATCACCAGGCTCTGGCTGAGGCCCGTGCAGCAGGAGACGGATTGACAAGGGAGAGCACACAAATGCATAAGCTTTCAGTGACATGAAGACCTGAGAGACAGTAAATCTGTGCTCTTTTGATGCGAGGTTTGACGAAGCGGGTGGTGTGGAGAAGCATAACAGGCTGAAACGTGTGCCTGGGTGGTCACAAGCTGGGGGCAAACGTGGCAAAGCTGTGTGTTCACCGTGTCTCTGCCACCCCGTGTGTCTGGAGGTCAGGATGCCCCTGTGCCCCAGGTTTAGGGAGGACACATCGCTGATGAGGGCCTTCTGACCCGCGTCTGGGGAGGATGAGCAAACCCTTGGCATTCTCCACAGCTGCTTCAGGGAGCAGGGCCGAGAAGGTCAGACAGCGACCTTCTGGCTTCTGGGGTTTTCTCCAGTCCCAAAGTGCCAACCCTGGGTGGGCGTTCCCTGAAATTCGTCCGTGTTCAATACTGACCAGGGACCAGGGTCCCGTCATCACTGCACCCTCCAGGTGGCATCCTAGCTCCTCCTCCATTCCCCCCTCTGCCCATCCGGACACTGCTGAGATTTGGCATCGTCTTCACCCTGGAGCCAGTGTGCGAGGACAGAGTGATGCTGTGCATCACCCTGGCCACGGCCGGCAGTACTCAGTGCTGACCGAGAAATCCTGATGGTGGTGCATTTTAGGAGGACACATGGGAGGTGAAAGAACAAATACCTGTCCCTAACCACTCAGAGTAAACTTCCGGGTATAGCACCCACTGCCAATCAGCACAGTAGATCTTATTGACTCAGAAGGCAAGTCGCTTGAACACCTATTTTTTTATTATTGGCTACTTGGGATTCTCTATTTTATAAAATTTCTGTTGATAGTATTAGGAAAACACTTTGTTCCTGTTCAGAATCCTTCCAGGTTGAGTTTTGTCCGAATCTTAGAACATGTAGAAATTTTTGGAGGAATAAAATAGAGGGTATGGATTTATAGAGATAGGAGAAATGCCATTTCTTAATTAATGCGAGAGCATCCCATTCCACAGGGAAAAGTCCACTTTGAGTCTTGCTGTGCAGAAGGAATGATTATGCAAATTGCTTAGTGTACAGTTCTCTGTTTATGTGCATGTATGTGTGCGGAGTCTGTGGGCTTTTTCGTGTGGGTGGATATGTGGTCCAATTATGTGGATGGGCTTGTTTGTTGGGAAGTATGGGGTGTACACAGGAAATTAGGAATTAGAAGCCCTTATGGTTTCACTTTAACAGAGGTAAGGATGGATTGGAGTGGCTTTCATTCTTCATATGAAATCATTTAGACTGGCATTATTCTCATAATATACATCAAACAAGAATCTAAAACCGTTTTAAGGAATGGATTCTACAAATAAATGGACATGTATTTTTTTTTTTTTTCAGTGGAAAATACCTGACCCAGCACGTAATCATCTTATTTCTAGAAAACTGACTTCCAGGTCACCAGGAAACAACTCTCTAACCCTTCCGAGCTAGAACACTGGTCTGAGCAACGCAGCCCAGTGGGGCCAGCTGGCCGCGCGGCCACCACCTGCATGTGCCTCTCCGAGCCGCGCCGTAGACAGGGACTGAGCTTGGGAGCAGAATGGGGGTTCAGGAAGAGACTGTGTGCAGTGTGGGGCTGGAAAAGGGCACCAGCGCCCACAGATGGGTTTGCCTCCCGCGTCGGAATCAACATGGCAAAGATGGGGAAGTGAAAACTGTTTATTTCCGTGGGAAATCTCAGACACTCGTTCTGGTGGGAACACGTCCATGCAACAAACATCTACTGAGAGCCTACTATGTGCCAGGCCTGGTGCCCGGTGCCAGGGCAGAGTCTCAGGAAGGCTCCCAGGTCCTGTGATGGGGCTCAAAGGCATGGTGCTGCAGGTGGCAGGTCCAGGCAGAGCCCTGAGTGCCTCCTCCGGAAGCGGCCATCACCAAGAAGGCCACTGGGGCTGGGTTCTTGAGGGATGGGTAGGAGCTGCTCAGTCAAGGCTGCGGAGGTGTCCTCAGTGCCCGGCACATTTAGGGTGCAGATGCCCATGTACAGGGAGCCCACGGCGAGGTGGGTCCCATTCACCTCCTGGCTCTCATGAGAGGTCACAGTCTGCTGTCCCATTCGACTGAATTGGCAGACTTTTTTTTTGTTTTTGGCCCATGCAGTGTTTTAAAAATATTTTGAATTAGTTGCCAAGATTTAAAAATTGGAAGATTTCTCATAAAATTCCAGATTTCTGGCTTCTCTTGGAAAAAAAAAAAATCAGAAGATCTGGCAACACTGGGCTCCCATTCCCACATGGCGACACACGATGGGGCGGAGGAGCAGCGCCCCGCCCCGCCCTGCAGGAAGCTCGTGCCCCCATCACCCCCCTCCCGGCCCGCTGGCCCTGGACGACGGAACAGCCACGCTTCTCCCCAGCACACGAAGCGAAGGCTCCCGGGGCGTGGGTGTGCCCGGCGGAGCCAGCAGTGAGGGCCGGGGTGCAGGAACCCTGGGCACCTGCCCGAGGAATTCACCCGGCGGACCACAGAGAGAGAGGAGCGTTCTCAGGATGGCGACATCAGGACAAGATCTCTCCTTGGTGACAGAGGAAGGTGCTAGAAGGAGGGGCCCCCACCTGGCAGCCAAGAGAGCCACCACACACCCCAGAGAGCTCGAAGCTGGGCAGTGCTGTCTTCCTCTGGACCCTGAGAAGGCACAAGGTGGAACTGAGAAACACATTTTGTGCTTCAAGTTTTTAAAGTATTACAGTAGAAGACACATTGCCACGAACGCTTCTCAAAATCTTCCCCTTCTCCTCAGACACACTGATCCCACCAGCCCTGCCCCTTTCTGCGGCAGCTCTGGAGTCCTCTTTCGTACGTGTCTTTAGTTGTGCTGTCATCACGGGTGCCGCTGTGGCCTCCATCCACTCAAAATTTTCCTTTGTGGTGGTCATTTTGACTTTGGGAAAGGCCAGGAGTGACACGGCAGCAGATCCAGGGGCCTGAGGTGGATGAAGACGCGCTGTGGCTTTTAGGAGCTGCCTTTCCACTGGATGGCGCTGCGGTGCTCGGCAGCAGCAGTCACTGTGTTTCTGCCCTCACCTCACGAAGACACTCGGGAAAGGGGACCCCAGAGCTGCTGCAGAAAGTGGCAGAACGATGGCATACATGTATCAGAACCAGGGGAGGGTGGGGGATTAGCAGTGATGCATCTCTTACAGTAATCATTTTTTTAAATGTAAATATTCACCTAATTTTTGAATCATTATTTCCCATAAAGAGATTTCCTAAGACTTCAAACATAGCACAGTGTTACTTTATGTATTTTAAAAGCTGACTTGAAGGAAGGAAGGAAGGAAGGAAGGGAGGAAGGAAGGAAAGAAGGGAGGATGGGAGGGAGGGAGGGAGGGGGCCTTCCCCCATGTGTTGGACATAATAAAGAAATGCCAACCTTGGAACTTGTGTGCTGGGCGTGAGACTTCCAGCTGCGCCTGCTGGGCTCCAGGCAGCCCAGGTCTGTCCCAGCACCCTGCCAGCCACGCTGAGGCCGCGCCAGCCCTCTGCAGGAGTTCACGCACTGGACCAGGCTCTCCCGGTTGCAGAGGAAATTTGCTAATGAGACAGGCCCACTGCACCTCCCGCCCTCGGCCAGCAAACGTGCGCTTCTTCAGCCGGGCCTCGGGGAAAGGCCCGAACTGTTAGCACCATGCACTGAAACGGAAATCCCGGCGAAGCACCCGCAGGTTCACCCGTGTGCTGTGGACGTGGTTTTTCTCCCCTAGGGTTCTCCACATCTACCTCACATGGAAGTGCCATTTTGTCATTTTCTTCCTTATGTCGTTTTCTCCAGCTTCCGTCCGGAGCAGAGCAAAGGATGCACACAATTCAGGAATGCGGGGGGATTGTGCTGCCCGTGGACACTCAGGGCTGAAAGCCGTGAAGTGTTTTACAAATGTACAGTTGTGAGACTGAAAAGGAAACAGGTTGTTGAACGCCTTCTTGTAACGACTAAAAATTCCTTAAATCCACGATAAGCACATGCCAAGCGTTCGCTGTGGAACAGTCGTTCCTAAGTGCCCCGGCGTCCGTCCTTCTCTAGGCTGTGGCTCGCTTCCCAAGCCTCCTGAGAGCCTACCCCTGGCTCGCAGATGCAGGAGTCCAGCTGTGCGAGGTGCCCCGTCAGCCTCGGGCCCGTGCGGTCTGACACCTGGCCACCCGTCCCGGGCAGACGGCAGAGCCCTTCCCAGGGGGCTTCCCGTACCAACACTGTTGTTCAGAGAAGATGCAAGAGGCTTGGAGCCTGGCAATCGAATCAGCAGTCACAGACCTGCTGACACAGTGCCCACCGAATGGGACATCCTGCAAGTGACCGGTCATGTCTTCCTCTAAACTCTTGTGCACGAGTCAGTCCCAGCAGCTTCTTCAGGGGAGAAGCCCGGAGCGCAACTGCAGCAAATGCTTGCTGTGCCCTCGCACGCTGAGGAACACAGGCGGACGCATCACCCCCAGTCCCAGCCACGCCTCAGCGCGGCGCCTCCATTGCCGCTGGCCCCCTTAGCACACGACAAATCTCAGCACGAGGCGATTTTGGGGATTTTCCCGCAGCCCCACAGCTGGCAGGGCTGTGTGACTCCACGCAGTTTGGCGCTGGAGTCTGGAGTCTAAGCCCCTCTTCTTCCCTGGTGCTACACAGATGACAAGGTGTCTGCTTCGATTCCAGGACGTGACAGTGCTCAAATGCAAACTGCTGGCTGTGAAGTCGCACCGTCGCAGTGAGCCAGAAGCACGTAAGGCGCGGCCACAAGACACAGCCGTCTCTTCCACACAGACGCGGGACTCGAACGTGGTGTGTCTGGCGTTGCTGCATGTCACGGTGTGGGAAAGAGCTTCGCAGTTAGTTTTACTTAACGTGAAAGATCACTGCTATGGCTTGAGGGCACCCTTCCAGTTTCTGGAATGAACTCACCGGAGACTGAATCTCAAGTCTGGCGCTAATGGTGCCGGAGAAGCAGGGCCTTTGGGGGTGACAGAGTGTGAGG
This sequence comes from Chinchilla lanigera, assembly GCF_000276665.1. Taxonomy (NCBI): domain Eukaryota; kingdom Metazoa; phylum Chordata; class Mammalia; order Rodentia; family Chinchillidae; genus Chinchilla; species Chinchilla lanigera. The sequence continues at coordinate 1,615,358 of NW_004955403.1, forward strand.
GCTCTGGCCGCGCAGTGCTGCAGTCCATTCAGTGGCGCGTGGACGAAGGGTCGAGGGCATGGCTCCCTTGTTGCTCAGGCGCCGCTGCCTGGGCTCTGTCTCACATGGGAGCCCCGGCCACAAGGTGCCCATGAGGAAGCTACCACACCTGCGGCGCCGCACGCGGAGGTGAACCCGCTGAAGGGAGCCATCCTCGGTGTCACCCAGGCTGGTGGTCAGTGACAGCAACGCTGACAACACCGAGGCAGTCGGGACAGCTCACCTCCTCCACCTTGGTCAGAGTAAGCGGCCACCAAGGATTTGACGGATTTAATCCTCAAAAATGAAGCTCCCAAGCAGACCTGGACTTGGCCTGGCTCCCAGAACCCCACTCTCGACCTGCAGACTGAACGTGCTTCGCGCTTCTCCCCTGTGCCCATTTCTCTTGCTCCCTTCACGGCCTGAACGTATCTTAAAATTCCGTCCAGTACCTCGATAGTCAAGCACTCAGCTTTACAGTGTTAGCATTTAAATACTTCAAGGAGTCCAAAGGCAAGACTGATAAATCAGTCAAACGTGAAGTGTAAGGGGCTGGGGACTTAGCTCAGTGGCACAGCACCTGCCTGGCAAGCGCAACATTGTGAGTTTGATTCCCGGTACCAGAAAAAAAAGAAGTATAAACTAAATATCAAGCTGCCTTTCAGGGAGTATCTACAGAGACTAGCACTCACTGACGAAAGCAAAATCTGTACTCCAAAAAATAAAAGCACATTTCACTTCATACACGTGCTCAAAACACGATGGTACCCTCCAATATATGTCAAAACGAATGCACTTTACTGAAAGAGACGTCCTGAATAAGGCACCACACGCCTCCAGGGTGTTAGTTCTTAATGGCAGCGGACTTCATCAGTGACTGCACTGACTTTATGGAAATGATTCAGTGTATTGAGAAAGCAAAGTTTACACGTTCAGATTCCTGATCACTGTCCCGATTCTTCCACTGACAGATGAGAAGGACGACGTCCACCTCATCAGAATGCTCCAGGATGGAAAACACTGCCTGAGCCAGGGGCTGCTGAGCGGGGCTTGCTACCGTCATTATTTTCCCGTGGCTTGTGGGGGCAGCACTTCGTTCTGTCTTTGTATGAGATCGTTATTTGCACTAACCTACTTACCCATTCAGGCCAGGTCCTACCCAGAAACTCCGAGGGACGTGCTCAGGAGCTGGGGCTGCACGGCTCCTCGGGTGCTTCCCCTGTGTAGCGGCACTGAGAACTGCTCAGGCCCAGCGGCGGGCGCCCTGTGACCCCGTCAGAGCTTGTACTCCATGTCCTGGCCACCCTGGGACTACCGGGTCCAAGATGGTGTTTCCCTGTACAGCACCTGGTCCCCGCCTGCCCACTCCCCATTAAGAATACCCACGAGGAGGCCACCATTCCAGAAATTGCTAAGTTGCCCCGGTTGGGTTTGAACTTGTGATACTCCTGCCTCAGCTTCCCAGAGTGCCATCACATGGCTTTATAAAACGTAATGCTCCCGAGAGTCCCCTTTGAGGAGGTCTCCAGCAGGGTCAGGAATGGTACATGGTCTGTGACCGCACCATTTAGTACGACAGCCTCTAGCCACATGCGACTATTAAAGTTCCAATTAGTTGAAATTACACAGAATGAAAACTTCGGTTCTTCCGCACAGGCCGGATTGCTGGTACCCGGTGGTTACATGTGGCAAGTAGCTACTGTGGCGGGCACGAGAGATCATAAACATGGACTTCTGGACACGGTGTGGCCCTGAGGTAAGTGTTCAGTAACTCTGCAACCTGGGAATGGTTTTGGTGCTAATTCCACAGAGGTTTAGAGATGCCAAAAAGGCCCACCAGGGACGCCTGTGAAGCCAGCCCTGGTTTGCTTGGTCATGAAGGAGGAGGTGGTCTGAGGTGTGCTGGGATTTCAGGAGCTGCGGGGGTTAGGGAAGGGGCAGGTGGCTGTGGGCACTGGGTTAACTGGGGGACTTGCGTCACACTTGTGCCCGCTGCCGTGTTTCAGAGTTACGAGTTAGGTCAGCCTGGCTGTAGCCTTATGTCCGGACACATGGGTCTGCCTCGGTCCCGTGTTAAAAGTCTGCTCTGTGGTGGCTCCCTGCAGTGCAGTTGGCAGCTCTGAAAGTCGCGGCCTCTGTTTCAGCTCTCAGCCCTCCACCCTCTGGCCAAAGCCCGAGTGGGCATGCCCGGTGTCGCTCTCCTGGGAAGAGTGTGGCGGCCTAGCTCCACACCGCTGTGGAAAGCGTAGCCCGGGCCTGTTCGGGAAGTTCTGACACTCGAGGCGGTAGCTGTGTGCAGCCCTGGGAGTCATCTTTGTCGGGTCACCATCCTGTGAGGGTGGCTACATGGCAGCAGCCGGGACTCTGGAACTGGCATTTGGTGGCCATACAGGCACTCGCTGACTGGGGGTTGTTACTGATGGGTGCAATGCGTCCCAAATGCCCATGAACTATCTGGTTATTGGACAGTCTTTAAATGTCTGTGAGGTTTTCCTAATTAATTCAGATGGAGGTTGTTTTACTTTGCCAGTGTCTGAAGCAGTGGCCTGAAACCAGCAGGGAAATAAGATGGCTCCCAGGGTAAAGGGCAGAATGTGGAAAGATGTCTGAGACTAGTGATGTCTGGCTTCTCCTTCTGGTGGGGCGGGATGGCCTTGGACCACATCTGCCTGTCATCCAAGTCGTCTGCTCTGTCCAGGCACTTGAGCCGGTGAGCTGCGTCCATGGCCCGCTGCCCCGGGAGACCCCAGAAACCCTCAGCTCCTGTTCCCCAGATGCACAGCTTTGCAGGATTGCAGTGTTGGTGAGTGGGTGGCACACGGGCACCGCTGGGTCTGACCGAGCTGCTGGTTGCTGGCAGTCCACAACAGAGTCTTTCCTGAAGCAGCATGCGGGAGGTCTGTGGTGGTCTCTCCAAAGTATCTGAGAGCATAAGGAAGGTCCCAGAGCATAAGGAAGCCGAGGCGGCGGCAGGCGAGGACGACTGCTCACTGGCTTTGGTGGGAAGAGTGAGAATCTCTTGCCCCCCAGTGTGTTGTATTGCACTGCACAGAGGACTGGAGGACAGCAGAGTTACCTCTTGGGGAGTCAGGCAAATTAGCTCGGGTCAGTGATTATCCTAGGAAAACCAGAGTATGACATGCAGGATAGAGATGCATCTTTAAGTCTTTAGCTCCTCAAAACGTGTGTGCTGCCAAAGTCACCAGCAGATATTTCACATTTGCACCTGGAGACACGAAACTGTGTAGACGATGACTGCATCTACATGAGTATGTCTTCTTAACCCGAAGAACATTCAGTGGTTGATACCTATTTATAGTAATACACTTTTATTTATACATGCAAGTAACGTATAAATACTGAACTTCTCTTTGAATTTGTCATCTTTAAAACATTTATCTTGCTGGGTATGGTGGCCTGTGCCTGTAGACCTAGCTACTCAGGAGGATGAGGCAGGAGGATTGCTTGAGCCTTGGAGTTTGAAAACTGGTTGGAGGCCGGGTGTAGTGGCACTGTAATCCCAGCACTTGGGAGGCTGAGGCAGGAGTTAGAGACCAGCCTGGGCTAACTGGCTGAGCTCAGGCCAGCCTGAACTGCAAAGCGAGACCCTGTCTCAAGAAGACAGAAATAAATAAATAAATACATAAAGAGACAGAGAGAAAGAGAGAGAACTTCTTGGGCAATAGAGAAAGACCCCAATTCAAAAAACAGCAAAATAAACAAAACAAATAAACCCTCACAATACATATTTCAGTGGTAAAGCTTATCATAAACATTTTTGTCATTGTAAATTTGGTATCTAGATTTGAGAAAGACAAAAATCAAGATTTGTTATAGCAAACAAGCAAAGCTTCAGGCAAGAACTGATTACAGGGGCTGGGGATTTACCTAAGTGGCACAGCACCTGCCCAGCAAGCACAAGGTCGTGAGTTCGATACCTGGTACCGGGGAAAAAAAAAAAAAGTGATTACAGGCAATATTTTTTAAAAAGCAATTAATGAGGGTCATCATTAAGAACTTCAACTTTTTCAAAAGTAAAACCCTTTTTAAATTATTTGAAAGTATGTCATTAACAGAATTAAAAAGAATAATTGTATTTGATATAACATCATCTACTGTTTTTACCAGAGAGAAAACTCATTTGCATTTTCTCTTCTTGAATGGGTAGATAAGGACCTGCAAGCCTTTTTCTATTTGTAATAAACCTGTCATATTTAAACAACTTAATCAAAAAAGTTTAAACATTGTTTTCAATTCCTTATTTGTAAATGTTATATTCTCAAGAAAATTAAAGTTCACTTTCAGGAGCGCTCCTCTACACTTATAAAACATGCTAAACTTTGTCTTTTATTAACATTGTTTTTTATGCTGATGCAGCGAGCCACATTTTATTTTAAGACAAAATTATCTCTTCTTTTGGTACAAAAAGCCAAATATCTTCAATCATTACACACTAAAAAATTTGAAAAAAAAAAAAACAAAACAAAAACCACCATACATGTATTAGCAAAAACCAAAGACATCTGTATTTCTTTTTAACTTGGTGGGGTGAGTCTCCCTGCTCCTGCAATCGGACTGAGAACTATCTTATACATATTAAATAATAACACACACAGTATTATAAAATTGTTGGTCCTGTACCCAGAGGTTATTTACCAGTTAGCTCAAAATAATGTTAATTAAGATTTTATTTTTATTTGTATGTGTGTGTGTGTCTTTTTGAGACAGGGTCTTCACTATGCAGTTCAGGCTGGCCTTGAGCTCACTTTGCAGCCCAGGCTGGTCTCGAACTTGTAAGGATCCTCCTGCCTCAGCCTCCCAAGTGCTGGGATTACAGGTGTGCACCATCACGCCCAGCCTAAGATTTTAAATGGATGTTCTTATCAAATCTTACGATTTGTAGCATTATATATCTCTTTTCATGACACATTACCTATTCTGATACAATTTACTGGACCATAATGACCTCAATTTTATAATGTTAAAGGCCTGACTAGCAAAACCCATAGCAGAAATTTAGAAAATTCAAATTAGACATTTTTATAAAGACTGGCCTAAACTGGAACATTTTGCTGATGTTTTTAACATGGTGGAAAAAAAAAAGGGGGAAATCATTGGGAATTTTTGAAACCAGAAGTTATTAGATCAGCCCCATTTTTCCAAGGAGTTATTTTGATAGGAGTATCACGTGACATTTTAAGAAATACAATTTTTCATGTTTGTATTTATAAACTAAATTTTCCAATACTGTAAATCATGTTCTGCTGCTCTTGCTGCTTTGCTATTCTTCAGACCTTGTGGCCAGGACCTGCGGCCACAGCTGGGGGGTCTGAGTTCTGGGAGCCCAGCACCCAGGGCTGCTGTGAAGGATGGTGGGGTGAGTCTCCCTGCTCCTACAATCGGTCCTTCACGTCGCTCCCTGTGAGCGCTGTGTCTGAACTAGATATTGCTAGAGTGACACCTAATGTCAACATCGTATCATTAATTAACATCTGAGGTTTCCAAGGAGCTGGAGGAAAGAAGTGAGAGGAGGCAGCCAGGTAGGAGAGAGGTTGTGAGGGGAGCGACCGCATCTCACTGCCCCGGGGAGCCCAGTTCCCTCCCCGGCCAGGGCGGGGCCACTGGAAACCGGAAACAGGAAACCGGAACTGAGAGCCACCGGAAACCAGGAATCACAGTCTGGCCAAAGCCCGTCCTGCCCGTTGGAGTTGTTTCTTTCTCCTGGCAGAAGGGAGACCTGTAGTGAGCCTAATTTAGAAATAAACTTTTCCTTTAGGATTCTGGCTGTTGACAAATCTTTTAGGGAGGCAGTTTTAGAATCTAAATTGCATTTAGACATGTTCTGACGTTAACTAAAAAAAATAGAGATCAGTAGGTTAAGAGCTGATTTCTTTTTCTGTTCATGTCAAAAGCTCCACACTATAATTTCAGATCGTTCTTGATTAAAATGTCATTTGAAAGATGCCTAGGAGGTAAAAAGTATACGGAAGATTTTAAGAAATCAGGTGTTTGGCCAGCAACACCACAGACTTGGACAGAGCTTGGCCCGGGGAACTTGGAAGAGTCAGAAAGATGCTGTTGTTGGCTGGAGGTATAGCTCAGTGGCATAAGTGCCTGCCTGGCAAGCGCAAGGTCCTGTGTTCGATTCCCAGCACCCCCCACCCAAAAAAAAGTCCAGAAACATGCTGTTCTGCAACTTCAGACTTTGGGGACGTGGACAGAGGCTAGCCATCACCAGCTGCATGACAGACAGGCGGTAGCCCTGGACAAGGGACAGAGGCCAGCCCTGAGAGCAGAAAGGCCGGCCTGGATAGACCCTCTTAACACATCAGGGGTGACTCACAGCCCAGCTTGTCACCATCGCCCCTCCACCACAGTGGATTAGCTGGAGAACGTCTGCTTTCCTCCAAGTTGGAGTCCTGAGTCGATTCTGTGTGGCTGGCCCAGTGCTAATAGATCAAAGCTCTTTGTCCTGAATCACTAGATGAGAGCACTCAGGAAGCAGCAAAGACCAAAGATCAAATTTAAGCACGGGTGGTAGAGGTTGGGGATTTGTCAGCTGGGCTTGTAGTCCCACGCCCAGCGGTTGACTTGCAGGGTGACACAGGAGAGGCCCACTTGGCCAGGAGTGAAGGTGAAAATCAGGGGCTCTGAGGGCTGCTTTTTAGGTCCACTGAACAGTAGTCACTGTGTCCTCTGATCTCAATTAGGATTTTAAGGCTAGGTGAGTGAGATTCATTGTGCTTGACAATACTTGGGGGATAAAGAATTGGGGTGCATCTTGCAATCTCAGGTTAGGTATCAGCAGTTGTTGAGGCTGTGGGGACTCTAATCTCTGAGGGCTGTGCCTCTGATGCATGACTAGGCCACACACCCTTGGCTTTGAGAGCAGGAATAGGAAGATCAGCTTAGCTCCTCTGCCTCCGTGCACAGCAACCCTACGTGTGTCCTCGGCCTGCTGGAAGCCCTACTGGCCGCCTTCAGGAGCTTCGGCCTCCTGGGTCAGTCACTCCCAGCAGCTCAGTGATCAGCAGCTCTTCCCCTGCTGCCCCAAGGGCCAAGCGGGGGGGGGGGGTGTTGTCTATCATTTCCCCTCCACTCCCCTGACTCTGAAGTTATCATGGGGGAAAGAAAATTCCCACTTCCCCTCAGTGCACATTCACTGACTAATTAATTGTTGTTTTCCTAGGTTCTCAGACAGGATAGACAAATTCTTCATTAAATATTTTGGGGTGTTTATTTGGTAAGAATGAGACCAGCTTGCCAAATGGCTAGTACAGTAGTACCTCAGTTCATGAAATCAATTCTTTCCACAATTCAGGTTGCAAACAAAATTGGATGAGAAACAAATCAAATTCAAGTTTGGTTTAATGTTTCTGCAAAGGATGAAACAGGCATTGTGACAAGTTGTTAGCTTGTTGTCATAGAAGCTCTTAGGGACAAGGAGATACCAGAACTGTCAAAACTAAAGGGCATTGCTTATTTTGAATCTGCAGGGCCCAGTGTCTCAAGTGCAGAAAGTTTGGAGACCTAGACTTAGAGTTAACTGTATTAGTCCAGTTCCCATTGCCAGGACACAGTACCTGGCACCCACAACATAAAGGACGGGAGGATTAATGTGGCTGATAATTCAGTCAGGGATTCAGTCTGTTATGGTTTGTGTCTAGCTGTCACCCCAAAGCCTCATGAAGTCATGGGTGGGCTTCTAGAGTTTGTGATCGACTCATGGTCCAATGCTGGGATTATGGGTGTGAGTGCAACACCCATCCTAGGGCACACAATATAAGGGAGGAAAAGAGGCTTGCTTTTTCTCCTCCCTTTTGCTCTTGCTGCTTCTGCTGTGTTCTGCTGCCATGAACTGTTACCCTTTGCCATGTGCCACTTTGCCTTGGAGCCAGCTGAGTATGGACCGAAACCTCCACAAACTGTGAGCTTAATAAACCTTTCCTTCTTTAATTTTGGGTGTCAAGTATTTTGTCCCAGCAATGAGAGAAAAAGTAATCAAGACACACACAGTCTCTAGTTGGCTGGCTCAGCCAGACACATACCAGAGCCACCTGTGCTAAATTCAATTAATCCAGCGAAGTTAACACATCAGGATCAGTGGTCGCATCAACCCTGGCCACTCACTTCTCCACAGGAGGAAAGAGCATAGTCTTGTCATGCTAGGTGGATGGATGATGGGCTCTGGACTTGGGGAGCTTCAACTTGGAGCCCTTTTCACCCCTGGATTTAGGATTAGGTATGTGGTCTTAACACCTCCCTGTCTTCATCCATAAAATGGTGTCAAAACCCTACCAAACTCATAGGTTTAGTCTGTGTACTTCATAAAGCAACCTGTGTTCCCATCTTGTGTAGAGACAGTGCTCATCAAGTCCCAACATGTGAGTGTTGTTTTGAAGGACAAAGGGGTGAGAGTCACTGTTTATAAGGCTCAGGAGTGCCCGGGACTGTCCTCACTTTTGACATCAGTTTCAAGTTTGTGAGGGCCACTGCAGGTTCAGCAGTCAAATCCCATGTAAGGTGAGGTCAACCCCTTACTGCACAGTATCAGTAAACAGCCAGTTTTATTCTCTCTAAAGATGACTAAAGTAATATTGCAAACCCCAAGTTAATGAAGATTAGGGAATTGTGTTAAAAATCATGTTTTTGAGCAGTTAGCATGATCCATGCACCTTGCTGGGCAGTGCAGGGTAAAAAAGTCCATATGCCAGCAAAATTTTCTAGGAGCCTGATGGAAAAGGAGTTTAATTTTACTCATGATTGTGGGGGAGAGCTAAATTCTTTTACATAGGGAGAATTTTTTTGATGTTGTTATTCTAGGAAGTAGAAGTTTTGGTCTTAGAAAGTGGTCAGACCTTGAGTTCCACTCCTAGTTTATAAATGATCATGGATAATTTGTGCTGGTGATTGATTGTGGGGCCCACTGGGAGCTTGGCTGGGCCCCTGACCTCTTAAAATGAGTATACAGCAAAGGCTTAAATAAAAGAGACAAGTAATATGGTTCTGGGGTCTAGGAAGGTCAGAACCCTTTGAAACTAAGATAAAGATTTCTCTGGACTGTCCATTATTTACTGGATTTCAAACATGTTCAGAAGGTGTGAGGGAAAGCGAAGGGAAAAGCTGAGGTAAAGGCAGAAAGCTGAGCAGGACCTTGAGAATTTAGAACAAAGACATTCTTAGGCAGTAAACTTTGCAGTTAGGAGAGCTGTCTTATCTCTAAAGGTGGCAGTTTATTGCTGTGGAGTAGGGCTGAGCCAAATGTCCTCAGCTGCAGTGTCTTACCTTCAAGAGGCTGTGAATCCAGAGCACTGTGGTCAGCAGCTTTACCCTTACATAGTCGGGTCCCCAACCAGGGCCCCTGATTTTCAGTGCTTCTTGTTTTGCAATGCCACCCTCCCAAGATGACCTGACTACTGAATTCTGAGTTTCATGTCTCATTGCTCTTACTGATTCTTCAGTTTCTTACCGGCACCCTTTGCTCCTGCTGCAGGCAGCTTACAGACAAGAGGGGGCCTTTGTCAGTCTTTTGGTAGGAAGTGATCCTCATGATGTACAGATTCAAAAAAGCCTTGGTTTGGGAGCATAATTCACTACAGAAACATGCTTGTAATCCAAAGCACTTGGTAAATCAAAGTGAATGTCCCCCTAAAAAGATAATGTGCATTCAGATGATTCATTCCATAGCCTAAAAATACTCATTTAAAAATGATTATAATACTGTAATACACAAAATAATAAAGAAAACACAAAATACAGAGAAAACAATTTCACCTGCACTTAGCTTTGGAAACCTTTGTGGCTGGTGTGAGGGAGACAAGAGAGAGGCTTATTTTGTAGGATGACTTTCACTGTCACTAGTGGAATCACTGCTGTCTGTTAGTTTAGTGGAATCTTTTTCTTTTCATGCAATTTTTATGAGGGACCTATCTCATGATGCTTGCTTTTGCCTCCTTTTGAGGATTTTGAGGAAATGTGACATTGAATTATGGTTGAACAGATTCACTGCTTGCACAGCTACAGCCTTATTTAGGTGCTGTTTTTCTGCAGAATTTTGCACAATTTCCCACATTTCCCACATCCCCCCGATCTCATTTGAAGTGAGGGATTCCTCGGCCTTTCCCTCCTCCTCCTCTGCAGGTGAGATCTCCTCCTTAAACTCTTGCTGCTGCTCGAGATGCAGACCCATCACTTCCTGGGTGTCAGCTCCTGGCCGTGCTCCTCCTCAGCTTGTGAATGTCGTCCTCCTTCACATCCAGCCCCGTTCTCCTCCTCAAGGACACAGTTTCATTGACAACCAGCAGCTCCTGCTCCTGACCAAGGCCCTCTAAGTCATGTTAAGAACACACTCAGGCCACAGTTTTCTCTGCGCAAGGCTGGAGGTTCCCTTGGGGACCCTGTCCCAGGCTTTATCGGTCATTTTGAGGTGGTTCACACTGTGGACATGCCTTTTCCAAAACTCTCAAGAGAGCAGGGTTTGTTCTTTCAGTCACCTCGAAGCACTGCTGCAATAGTGCTTTGGTGTAAAGCTTTTTAAAGTTTGAGATGAGCTGTGGGTGCATGGGCTAGAGGACTGGAGCGGAGCTGGGAGGAAGGCACTTAGCCTCTATGAACTCACACTCCTCTGCTGAGTCCTCAAGGCCTGGAGAAAGCTCAGGCACATCCTCTGCAACCAGCAAGGCTGTCGTGGTGGACTCTTTCCCAAAAGGTGTTTCTTCACAGCAGGGCCAGAGATCTCATTGATCCAATCAACAGAGAAGCTGGGAGTGACCCCAGGCGTTGCTATTGGGCCTCTACGTGACATTTCACTGGCCCTTCTGCACCTTGCATTTCATGAAGGCACGTGGATTCTCAGAATCATACTCGAGTGGGGCCTTGACTTAGAAACCCTGCTTGCATTAGCACAAGAGGGTGAGGAGGTTCTTCATGAGCCTGTGACTGACAGTGCGTTTTCTTCTTGTGTAATGTTGGTCCCCTTGGCATCAATCCCCTTTGGCATCTTTTTCCAAAAAGGCCCCATCTCATTGTACTTAAAAACCTGCTCTGGCAGGGAACCTTTGGAAATCATGAGCTTCTGGAACTCAGTGGTGAACGCCTCAGCCACCTTAGCATATGAGTTCACAGCCTTGCCGTGTCTCCCAACACCAAGACGGCCCTTCTCTAAGGGTCGTCAAACCGTCCCTGCTTGCCCCACAGCCTGCTTTGTTTTCTGCCGATGTACCTGGCAGTTTACTTAAGAGGTGGTGCACAAGGTCTTTGCCTTCTCACAGATGAAGTTCTCTGCCACAGTATCACCTGCTATTGCTTCTCATTTATCCAGACCAGAAGTAACTGTTCTACGCTGTCCAGAACACATGGCCTCTGCTTGGACAATGGAAACCCCACACCTTCCTCTTTCTCTTCCAGGTCAAGATGACAGCGGCTTTGCGCCACCACCCACTTCTGCAGTGAGGCCAGGCAAGCGTGAACTGAACCTTTCCTCTTCAGAAGCCGCCAGTCTTCTGGTCACGGAACCTGCGAAACAGCCAGAAGCTGGGCGTGTGTGGTCCTCGGCTCTCAGGGATCTGTGCTGAAATTTGTTGGCACTGGAGTCGCCCGAGGGGAAAGCGTGACTGAGACAAACATGCCCGCACCATCCTTTCCAGCTGGTCCTCCCATGCGCTGGCTTGACTGAAAATGATGGAAACACCAGGGAAGCTTGGGCTTGGGCGAGGCCCGCAGGGAAAAGGGGGAGCGCCTGGCGCTTGTTGTGTGAGATAAGCTATTTTCAGTTCTTCTGATTACAAGAGAGAGTAATCGAGGCTACACCTGGATGACATGCGGGAAAACAGAACAAAGGTAAGTCATTTTGTCACCAAAACCCACCACTGCTTGGCCAGGTGTGACAACCAGTTCTACCTTCTACCTAATAATGTTCTTCCTCCCTCTTCTTTACCACTGGAAGCCTGAATGTATAAAGGGCAGCAAAGGGCTGGGGATATAGCTCAGTGGCATAAGCGCCTGCCTGGCAAGCGCAAGGTCATGAGTTCGATCCCCAGTACCGCAAAATAAATAAATAAAGGGCAGCCAAATGCTCAAGCAGAACAAGAATTCCGTTTCTGAGGGTGCGCCTTGTCCGAGGGGCTGCCGTGTGAGGCAGTTCTGGCGGTTGAGATGGAAGAAGTGCGCTAGCCGGTGGCTCTGTCCTTGCTGGAAAAAGACACGCTTAGCTGCCACGCACACAAATCCTGTGCGCTTCCTCCCCGACAAGCCAGAGACACAGCTCCACACCTGGAGACAGAGCAGCTGCTTATCCTGAAAATCAAGCGTGCGGCAGAGGGAATGGGAAAGCGGAAGGAGCTTCAAGCCCTGACGCTTTTCTTTCGTGACCTTAATACGTCCCCCTGGACTCTTGACTTATTCAACAAACATAAACTTTAGTGCTCATGCCACAGTTGGTGTGTTCCTATTGCATGTAGCCATACACAGCCCTAATGGGATCAACTGACCTCAGGATCGTCGCAGTCATGGAAACCGATCCACTGGTACTGTTGAAAGGCTATTGATGACCAAATATGCAACCTTGACTTTGCTTTGTGTGGCGTAGACAGCAGGGTTGAAAGCAAGGCAGCCCCCAGTTCATCTTCCCACAGCCAAAGCCCAGGAGGGCTGAGAAGGCGCTCAGGCTGCAGGGGGCCAGGGCCTGGCAGTCAGGCGTGCGCAATCCTCCCCAGCTCACACGAGCCCACGAGCAGTGTCACAAACCCTTGGCAAAAGCACAGGACATCCCGACTTCTGTTATCGGTTCATAACCCCCAAGTGTGTTCCCAGCAGAAGTGCCGTTACCTATGAAGTTCTTCGAGTTAGCCACTTTATGTAAAAGGAAAGAGTTTTTTAAAAGTTTTAATTATCCATTTCTGAGTCTCTCTACCCAGCTTTATAAATAAATTCTATTGAAACCATGTTCATGATGAGTAATTCTTTAAAAAATTTTTCTTAAAAGCTTTTTGCCATTAATATTTTAGTTAATTGAAAATGCATTATGCCTTAATCTTTTGTTAAATGCACAACAAAATAAAACAGCATAGAATATTGGATTGGAAGTTTCTTTGGAATTGGATGGTTAGGCTTACAATTGATGGTTTATTAATGTAAACCTGGTGGGGGTGAGCCAAAGAACATTTTGTGTTCTTATGTTTGCAAAGAGATCAAATTTACAAGGACATAACTTTTTTCCTACTGAATTCCTACATGTTACTATTAAAAGACATAGAATATGTGTAATACAAACATGTGTATCCCAAGGGACAGTTCAAAACGATTTCTAAACATGGAAAGTTTATAGAAGAATCCAAAGTCAAATTAATATCCCAGAGCTTGGATACCAAGTTGGATTTTGGAAATGGTTTCCCAGATTAAAAAGGAGTTTTGGTGTGGGGCCCCATATGGAAAACATGCATAATTTATTTAAAATACCAAAGTAAAAGTGAATTCACAGTTTGAAGTCTGGATAATTATGCTATAATTAAAGGACTGGTTTGTTTTGTTTTAAAATTATTGTCTTTGGAGTTTCCACCCATCCTCTATTACTATTCAGGGATTCAAAAGTTTAGTACTTTTTTAAAAAAAGTTTGATTTCTTTTCATAGACCTGAAAGTTTTTGTACTCCTCTTAACTGCAACCCAACTCAATGAAATGTTTTGTACCATCCCTCCCATATAATACAACCACGGGAACCCTCCCCATGTCTCTGCACTTTAAGGATGATATCTAAACAAGGTTGCAAGCCAAGGACACTGAGGAGTAAGCAGGCTCAGTGGCTGCATAGTAAATGAACCCACGCACAGCCCTGCACAAACCCACTCATTCTGAGAATCTGTGCCGAGCCACTTTGCATGGAGGAGTCACCCCCAGCCCTGGAAGTTTTGCAACTGCAGTGTGGCAAAGATTCCAAATATTGATCAGTGACACCACACACTGTAAGAATCATAGTAGGTCTTTGACAGAGATTACATCTTCAACTCAACCTCTTGCATTTCATTAAATCATAAGCAAACAAAAATTTTGAGGTTCTTACATAAAGGAGAAATAGAAATTTTTTTTCATAATATCTAAAAATTCTGTGTAATAGATTCCAATGAATAAATATATATTTTAACTTCTTCCAAGACCAAAAGAAATGGAGCTAATTATGTATTCAAATACAAAAACTAGTTTTGTGGATAAAATACCCAAGATGCAAGAAAGTTTAGAATATATAAAGTTGTGGTAGCAACGAAATTTTGTTTTCCACACCCCCTGCGCTCTTGTGTGTGTATGCATATTACTTTTTTCTTGGTTTTTTGAGACAAGCTATCACTCCAGGCTGGCCTCGGACTCACAGCAATCCTCTTGACTCAGCCTCCCAAGTCCTGGGATTACAGGTGTGCACCACCACACCTGACTATACATTACATTATTGTATACACTCAAATCACACAGTGATTCTTTAGCTCTGGGACCAGCTATTCTGTTAGATGGCCATTCCAGTAAATTTCACCTAGAAGAGGTAATGTCTCACTTCTTCCTGTGCATCCTGGAATAGTTTCTTTTCAGAGAAACAAAGCAAGAATATATAATATATTATTCCCAAGGAACCATCTATGAGCTCTGCTTTGCCAAATGCACTACGGACTAATGCGCGTTCTGGTGTTCAGTCACGGTGCACCACCTGAGCGGAAACCCCACTGACAGGTCAGAGAGGGATTCGGAGACAGATGTGGTGAAATACAACCTGCCTGCCCCACCGCAGATGCACGCACATCGCAGGTGCGCACAGCCACTCTCACGGGTTTGTGGAAGGGCCCGGTCAGTCAGTCGGTAGGTTGGTCAGCATCGCCTGGAGGAGGCCAGGCCAAGCCCTGGGGTCAGCTGAGAGCAGAGGCGGAGCTGAGTGGCCTGGCTGGGCAGGCTCTTCCGTGGCTGGGGAGGCAGCCTCTGTGCACCTGAGAGGCACACCATTCTCATCACAGGGCTTCGCTGAAAGCTGCCTGGGTCTGAGCTGTTGCCTGCCGTTGCCTGGGGCTCGTGTCCGGCCCAAGGTGAGCATGTGATGCTGTTTTGCTAGGGTCTGAGTGGGTGCAGTCCTGGGCGCCCCTTCTCTTGGAATGCAGGTGACACCGCTGCTCAGTGGACAGCTGTAGCAGAAGAGAGGGAAGAAGGGGGCCCTCAGCCTCCTTCCTCTGCCAGGGGAGGGTGCTGGCACGAGGGTCCCGCCTCCTCCCCCAGTACTCAGGGGGCCAGAGGAGCCCTTGCCAACTGCTCTGTCCAGCGGTGCCCAGACCTTCTCCTCAGGGGACATAAGCCACAGGAACTGCAGTCCTGGCGAGGGACGCAGTTCTGGGTGGTGGGCTCGGCACCACGCGGGAGGAGCCAGGGCTGGGCTTGGGGTGGGAGGGGAGAGGAGAGGAAACGGGGTCAGGAGAGGACAGCACAAGCGGTGAGGATGCTCTGTGGAGGGCAGGAGGGGACACACGAGGGAAAAAGGAAAGAAGAAAAGTGCGAGAGACAAAACAAGTCAGAGCAGGGCAGCCACGGGGTAGGAAGGAGGGGCAGGAGAGGCCAAGCGCGCCGTCCTGGATGCCGCAGAGCGTGTCCCCAGACAGGAGTCTGCACTCTGGGGCCGCAGCTCCCATTGCGCATGGCTTTGCTCCCTTTGGACGTCTACCATTTGCTCCCATGGTGTTACTTTAACAATATAAAATAATCAAAATAGAATCATTTTCCAAGTGAAGTTTTTAACTTCCCCACATCGCTTCCTGGGTAATATTTCTTTCCTATCAGTTGCAGATTGGATTTTAAAAACTATGAAAAGTAGTCTTGTACGTCCTGCCAAAATTAGAAAAAAAAAAATTAAACTGAAAACTCCAGTCCAAATATTTCACACTTGGTGCTGATGGATCTAATTACACTTCTGGGATCAGAAATAGAAGTGTCTAATAAACATGCACTGATAGAATGGTACGACCTTGGGCTCTCGCTAAGCTTTGTTGGTTTCAAAGTAACATTGGTGATAGGTGACACTGCAAGTACCTGAAGGAAATGTTAGGGCGTCCTGAGGTTGGCGGGGAGGCTGCTGTTCTCATCAGCTTGAGTGCAGGGAAGAGGCTTCCAGAGAGGGCTGAGGAAGGCCAGGAGATGCGAGGTGGCGGGGGTGCCCTGCCCCGGACACCGAGCTAGCCAAGGCCAGGAGAGAAGCCCTGGGCTGGGGAGAAGCAGCCCATTGGGGAGATGCCCAGCCGGTACCTGGAGGCAGCGCCATCCTGCGCGGTCCCCACAGGAGTGGGCAGGAGCGAGGGCAAGAGGAGGGAATTGTGCAGCAAGGGGACCGACAAGCACGCGGCGAGCCGAGCTTGGGGCTAGCGAGAGAGGATGGAAATGGGAGGCTCTGGAGCTCAGTCTGCACTCGAGAGGAAGAGATTGCAACAAAACTGATTTCAACAAAGCAGTGGTGAGCGAGAACATGACACCCACCTGAAGGGCTAACATTAAAAAGACGGGCGACTCCCAGGGGTCCTGAGGGGTCGCCCTCATGTACTGTGACCAGAGTCAACACCGGCACTTCACCGGTGACTTCACCACCGCACTGATCTGTGCCTCTCCTGTGCACCCTTCCCTTCTCCGAGCAGAAAAGCGGAAAAGCGCACATTCGTCCCAAAACCACAGACAACTGCTGACAGCAGCTTCTCCCCGATAACAGAAAACTGAGATTGACTTCATTGTCTGCCAAGCCTGGGTGGAGTGACTGATGTGTCTGCACCTTGAAATAGGGCAGTGGCTCTCCTGAGGATGGCATGCGATCTCAAGAACATAGCAAGGAATGTCAGAAGCAGACACCAAGGATTGCACACCACGTTTCCTCATTGGAAGGTGGAAAGCAGGCTCAGCCCTGGTGGGTGCTGGGAGCTCCAGGCTGCACAGCTGAGCAGTCCTGTGCCTCAGGACCTCAGGACCTCAGGACCTCAGGACCTCAGGACCTCAGGACCTCAGGACCTCAGGACCTCAGGACAGGAGTGTCTACGTGAGCGAGTTCCCTGTGTGAGCACACGCTAGGTTTTACCGTTAGGATTGGAAAATGGGTTCTACTTCAGTATTTACACCTGTTTAAGGTAGAAAACTCAGTGGAGGCTCTTGGGTTGTTGTTTTAGAATACACCTCGCAGAAGTGCAGTTGTGGTGCTGTTGACAGGCTCCGTGCTCCGAGGCTGGGTTTCTCCTCCTCCTTGGTTCACAGCTCCCAGGCTCCAGGGACCTCGCTTATGTGATTCTCATTCTCTTGTTTTTCACCTACTTCCCACCAGCCCCACCTTGGTGTATTTAATATCTACCTTGAGGGTCACCGTCCATTCATCTATGTAGAAACGTGGGGTGTGATCAAAAATTTGGTGAATGCTTAAATTTGTGTAGTGAAGGACACGTTACCATAGATCGCTCTCAACCCCCCAACGCACACTTCAGACACTCATGCCCCCCATTCTTGCCGCATCCTGCGGCAGTGCTGGCGTCTCTTTCCTGAGTGTTTTTGTTGTGCTCACTCATGGTGGCTGAGTCTTGAATGTCTTGAATGGATTCAAAGCATTTCCCTTTCGTGGTCATTTTGAGGAGCCAGAAGTCGCATGGTGCCAGACCCAGTGAATAAAGTGAATGAGGATGCACTGTGATGTTCTTATGTGATGGTAACTGCCATAAATACTTGACCAATGACGTGCGGTCAAAATAGCATAAATATTTAAAATTTTGTTATAATAGTCCTACTCAGAATATTCAGAATCCTCCTGCTTGCTTTGAACATACTTATTCCATTGTTTTGGACAATGTGTCTTTTACTGTAATAATTTTTAAAAATTTAAACATTCACTACATTTTTGATGCTTGTGTTTTTGAATTTAATATATAAGGGACCTTTGCTGAAATTCTTATTTTGTTTCTTACATAATGGACTTACTTGTGACGATTTTGAGGTTTACTCATGTTTATGGAAAAGTAATGTATTAATCATAATGAGACAGCAGCTGCTATGGCTTGGATCTGAGACGTCCCCAGTCTCCCATGCTGAGGGCTCAGTCCCCTCCATGGTGACATGCAGAGGGGGGCTCTGGGAAGGACAGGATCCCAAGGGCTCTGATCTCAGGAGTGGGCTGATCTATAACAGGATCACAGTCTGATGGCTCTTGGGAAGCCATGGGCGCCTGAGGAGGTGGAGCCCCCTTGGAGGAGGCAGGTCACTGGGGCTCCCCTTGAAGTGTTGATGTTGTCCTGGCTTTCTGCTTCCTGGCTGCCATGATGTGAGTAGCTCTGCTCGCCATACCCTCTCAGCATGACGCTTTGCCTCCCTGTGAGCCAAAATCGATGGTACCAATGACCATGGACTGAACCCTCTGACACCAGGAGCCCAAAGTAACTCTGTCCCCTTTTTAGGGTGTCTTCTCCCAGGCATTTGTGACAGTGAAAGAGCACTGACCAATGGAGCCTTCCATGCCATCTGAGGGCCCTTCTCACCTGTTGGTATCTAAGTCACCCCTCAGTCTCTGTTCTCACAATCTGTGTGGGTTTCCTCATGGATCACTCTCATGTTTGTGTGCCATGCAGGAGAGTGAACCCAGGCCTTGCATGTGCCAGACAAGTCCTCTGCTGCTGAGGACCCTCCCCAGCCCCAGCCAGACTCATTTCAAAGTCTTTACATCTCTGCTACCACAACTTTTTTTCTCAGAAGATTCAATTACCCTCCCATCAAGTTGTATAACTTTTTGTCATTTTTTCCCAGTATGATATGTTTTTTTAAAAATTCAGCATAGTCTTAATTTGCATTTTAAGCAACTTATTCTAAAATCAAACAATTTTTGTATTTTTGGCCATTCCTATTTCTTTTAAGTCAACTACTTGTTCATACACTAGTTCGTTTTTTTTCTGAGATTTTCTTTTCCTATTGACTTTTATGAGACATTCCTACATTAACAAAATTGATCGTACATTGCAAATATTTTTCTCACTTCAGTTTTTAAGGTTTGTTCGCTGTAGCGCTACTGGAAGTGTAGAGCAGTCTGTCTGTTTTGGTTCTTGCTTGTCTTGGCTTGGTTTGGGCCTCATGCTGTCCGGCTTTGGCTCTGGCTTTGGAAGGAACGCTTACGGGGAGCAGAGACTTCCAAGCCAACACATGCAGAGTGCTGGGTGTGGAGACCAGGAAAGCAGGTTAGGAGGACATTTCCCCACCCAGGGAGGAAGTAACCAACCAGACTCCATACTGGCAAAATGGACTCTCCACGCTAGAGCTTTTCCAAAAGCAACTCCAAGAATAAATGGTTTATTTCACTGACAAATCTGTAATTTTCAATTTTCATACTTATTTTTACAAGGTAGTGTACTAGAATCTCCTTCTCCAGCCTTCCAGTGTAAGTATGGTTACTATTTCAATAAATACAGTACTTTCTTTTTAATTACCCAAGGCCTTAACATCTGTAGCTTTGAACATACAGAATATTTTAGTTTTAGAGGATATTTTGCCGATATTTTATCTTAGATTTACTCTCCTGAAATTTGAGATTTTGCATTTGTCTGTTTTGTTTTGTTTTGACAACGTTCTACTTTGCAGGCTATGAGAGTAACTCCTATCACCAAGGAAAATAAGTCTCATTGTCAGTTACTGTTTTCCTTTGGTGTATTAGAAATACAAAGCAAAATAAATAAACAAGAACTCCTAACCACTTGCTCCTTAACAAAATATCAGCAAAGTGGATGTAGCCAAGTTGTAAAAAGCATAACATCCATTGTGGCTAGCTGAGTTTTTCTCGGGATGGCAAGGGTAGTTTAGCTTCCAAAACTACCACATTTCACTGTATTAGCAGAATGAGAGAAAAGACATCTAACCCCACGGCAGATGCTGAAATCCAAGGCTATTTCACAAGCAAGAGTGCAGAAGCACAGAGGGAAGCAAATGTCAGCCAGCACCTTGCTTGTGATAAAGACTGATGGGACCACGGCTGAAACACAGTTACAATTTAAAAAACTTATAAACTGGGCATGGTGGCACACGCCTGTAATTCCAGCACTCAGAAGGCTGAGGCAGGAGAATTGCCAAGAGTTTGATGCCAGCCAGGGCTACATAGTGAGTTCAAGGCCAGCCTCCACTACATAGTGAGACCCTGTCTAAAAAAACCAAAACCAAACCAAAACAAAAAATTTATTGTGGCATGTGTGTCTCTAGCTGTAAAAATGAAGATAAATCACTGGCTGTCCCAACACGGCCACCAATAAGCCATTTGCCCTCTCATTTGCTGTACAGGTCAACGTGCTCCATCACTTTTTCCCTCTGCAATCTCAGGAGCACTGGACCTCTTGAGGTGCATCAGGGTTGGTTTCACTTGCCCTCAGCAATGACCACCAAGCAAAACCCCACACATGGCCTCCCCACAAGCTCTGCAGAACTCTCTGCGTTTTCCAGGCAACTGAGAAGGCACAGCAAAACTAGTAACAGTGCAGCTTGTTTTCAACTCCTCCAGCCCTCTCTCTCTATTCTTGTGGTTTTACTTCAGCATCTACCCGGAGCTCTGGGTACAAGCGGAACCCCCAAGTCTCAGCCACATCAAGCCACCCGAGCCACCTCCCAAACGCAGGGACGCCTGGCCCTTGGTGCTGCTGATGGATAGCAGATGCCCTAAACCTCTACTGGACGAGTGGCGTGGGGTCCATATGAGGGGCCGGACACAGCGCCCACCTGCGCCCCGTTTGTGTTCCCATGGTTTCACGATGCTTAAATTCCTAATATGCTGCAATCATTCTCGTTATCCTTCTGTTTAAAGTATTCTCTTGGCCATTTAAGCTCCAGGTAAGCGATGGATCAGCCTTCCTTGCTTGTGGTTTTTAACTGAGATGTCATTGACATTGCATTAAATTTTTAGATTATTTGGGAAAAGGCTTTTTGACAAAATTATTTCCTTTCCAGAGGCACAACTCACTTTCCTATTTAGGGTCTTCTTCTGTGTGTCTTTTTCTTCACAGAGGTCACTGGGCGTTGCATAAGTTTATCCCTTGGTATTTATATCTTAGTTCCGGATTTTAATTGTTTGTATTTTAAAGTAGTGATTGCTGATATGCCAAACAACTGCGGACTTTTAGGGTAATAATTTTGTAATCACATAAGTCAGTTGATGGTTGTGTATAAGTTCTAACCATTTTTCAGTTGATTCTTTTGAATTCTAAGGTACTTAATCTTATCTATAATGAACAGTAATTTCATTTTCTTATTTTTGTTTTCCTATGTTGGGTAGAATGAGAATCAGAGCACTGAAAAATGGAAGTTACTGTGGGTATTTCTGTCCTGCTCTTGACCTTGAAAGACTTCATGGTGTTTCGGGTTAGGTGTGCTGTCGGGCAGTGTCTTCGGCGGCTGGCAGTATCCCCGCAGTTTGTGGATGGTTACCACCAGGAATAGGTGTCAATTTCATCAAATGCTCCTGGCACACATGGAATGTATCATCTGTGTTCTTGGATGCACACCTACAGTGAATTAATAACGATTCCGCCTTGAAGTAACCCAAGCAGCAAGGCTGCAGCATGCCGGGTCGGTGCAGCCTGGCTGGCGGTGGCCGCGCGTCCTGCTGTCCGTCCTTGCCAGTGGCCAGGCTGGCTTTCCTGCGGCTCACGCGCTGCTTTCTGCCGGTGGACACTCCACTGAGCACGAGCAGCGTCTGGGTCAGGGGACGTGCGTGCAGTAGAAGCCAGCGGCTCTGACCCGTGACACTTTATTGAGGGAGGGAGGGCGGCAAGCACGACTAGCCCGAGCGTGGGACGCTGTGACAGGCTGCCGGAGGGCAGTGGTGCTTCCAGCAGTGACGTCTCGGGAGCTGGAAGTTGGGATCAGGGCCTGGGGCCGGGGCGTCAGTGCCTTGTGTGGACAACACCAAGTGAAAGAAGCCTGGGACACAGAGCCGAGGTGTGGAGCGCACCGCCTGCTCCCAAGGGGACCTCCGTTCTGTTCTCAGGATTTCTTGGCTAGGTGGCAGGACGCACTTCCATGGCTGTCGACACGACCGAAGTAAGGACTTTGCTGGTGGCACAGAAATGTGCCTGACTGGGGCCAGGGATATAGCTCAGTGGCAGAAGTGCTTGCCTGGCAAGCCTGAGGTCATGAGTTCGATTCCTGGTACCCGCCCCCACAAAAAAGAGAGAAATGTGCCTGACCGGAAGGCCTGGGCCCTGGGCCCTGGGCCCATCCTGATGGCTTCCTTCTCCACAGAGGAACAGCCACAGTTCTGAGTTAGCGGTGGCGCAGGCCAGCTCATGCGGGAGTCCGCCCCGTACACGCGAGGCCCACGGGTTCCCACTGCGGAGTAACTCGGAGGGGAGGGGCGCAGGGCGCCCGGTGCGCTGGCATTCAGTGCACAGTACGCGGGGCAGCTTGGTTTTGTTTTCAGGGAACTGAAGCCCCAGATTTCTGAGCTGCACCCCCAGTCCGCTTTTACTTTTTATTTTGTGACGGGGTCCTGCTAAACTACCATGGAGGGCTTTGAGACTTCGATCCTCCTGCCTCATCTCCTCTGCAGCTGGGATTGTAGGCATCCGCCCATGCAGGTTATGTCATCTTTAAAATGTGACTTCTAGACAGTTGTGGGGGACACCCTGTGACCCAGCACTTCAGAGGCTGAGGCAGGAGGAGAGCAAGTTCAAACCAGTGTGGGCACTTAGCGAGACCTGGTATCAACCTAAAAAGTAAAAAAGGGCTGGGATGTAGCTCGGTGCAAGGGTCCTGGGTTTGCTCCCCAGTGCCCCCCACCCCGACACACACAGCCTCTGTGGTCTCTGGATGTGCCCTTCAGGTGTGGATCGCCTGGGGAAGTTTAGGAGCAGGCCAGGCAGTGGAGAGCGTCGGTTTCCCTCCCATGTCACTGGCTGGACGCAGGCACAGGCCATGTCTCTGCGCAGCGTGGCTGGAAAGGAAGTCCCGCCTGGGCCTGGAAGGAAGAAGCCCCTCTGGTGAGTTCTTGTCACGCTGACTTTTCAGGCCCCCTCGAGGGCTTGCTATGGGTTCCCTGCCTTCACTGCCCTAGATTTAACTCACAGACTCATGGCCGTGGTCTTAGCTCTGTGCGGCAGGAGTGGCCGATGCGATCTTTTCTGATGTAGAATTGCATCTGCTTCAGAGAGACCCAAGCAGCTCATGGACGTGACAGGTGTCTGTCTTCTCCATCTACCGCCACCGGCATGGCACTTTGGGGTCAGTATGAAGCACGAGACACAGCACAGGGGTTTGGAGCAGGGGTGACTGGGCTGGTACAGCTAGGCCCGGGTCCTAGCCTGCTCACCAGTCACACAAGCACGAGGTCCCCATGAGGGGACACAGAGGCAAAACACCTGCCCGGAATCTCTGGAGCACCCAGTCTGAACAAGCCAGTTAGCCATCAGCTGGTGACAACAGATGAACTGTCAAGCTCTGAGAATCGCCATAAATTTACTTTTTGGTGCAGCTGAAGTAACTGACAAACTGCCTTTATCCAAAGCAGCATGGGGTACTCTTCTCACCGTACCCATCTTCTGCCTACACACCGGTGCCATCTCAGCCCTTGAGACTTCGGTCCTGGGGTGGCTCCTCTGCCATGTGGCCCACCTGGAAGAGCTGAGCTCTGCAGACTGATGGGCCGATGTCCCCTGAGACAGGTCCCTGGGGAGGACAGCAGCTGTCCTCTGTCCACCTCACTGCGGAGGGAACACAATCCCTTCTTCTTCTAGACATTTCATTGAGAAATGTAGACCTGGTCTTGTTCGAAGGGGATCTCAATTTGCTCACATGCAAAAACAGAGTGCAAGGCAAAGAATAAGTAAAGACATTGTGGAAAATGGAAAATTAGAGTGGGACAAATGAGATAAAACCGAGGAGAATGTTATTATAAGAGATGTGTATCAAAAGTCTTGGTACAAATTGTGGACTCTAGGCTAGGACGTGACTGAGATTCCTAGCATCAAAAGGGAGAAGGACACAACCCTTTCATAAAAGTCGCTCATGAAAATTGCAATCATTCCCTGTCATGAGTTGTGGGAGGAATCTCTCCACTGCACAACCACATAGAGAATACCATGCACACAGCGTGGAGAATAACAGGCGTATACAGGCATAGAGACCCTCCGTGGGGGTGGCGATGAGACACTTGATATTATCATAGCCATTGTTGACCATGCAGAAATGGGGCCCTGTCTGGATTGGCAAATTCTTTTAGGTAAGGGAAGACAGATGTCGTGAGTGTGAGAACCGAGGGTTCAGACCTCATGTCTTGGGTACTGGTTCCTTCCAGTTCCTGTGGTCAAACGCCTGGTGCTTCAGTGAAGACATAGATAAGGATTTCACAGCAAGGGTGGGCTTTCGAGCTAATCCTGTAATCCCTCCTGCCTTTTGACTGCTATCTGACAGAAACTAACCTTTCCACAGCTCTGCAGACTGCTTAACAGACAGTATTTCACTGCAACGAGGATTGAAGAGCACAGCTTACTTGACTGCTTGTCCCCTTACATGACTGCTTTTCTCCTTTCTACAGTGGTGGGTTTTGTGTGTGCGCTTGTGTGTGTGTTTGTGCAGACTGAGCAGTGAAGTAGCTTAGGAGAAAAGAGGTATAGGAACAGAAGGGACGGGACGGCATACATTTTCCCGGTCTCTTGTTTTCATCCTTGTGTTCTCAGAGACAGACAGGCAGCAAATGCACGCTGTGAGCACAGCGGTCCTGGGTGAAGACTGTCCTGTATTTGAAATCAGCTTCGGAAGCCTCACAGAGGTGTGTTTTTCATTATGTCGCAGGGATTTGCGCATTCAAGAGTATAATTACCAAACGCAGCCCTCAAACCACTGCAAAAACATCACGTGCTCCTGCACATATTTTCTCCTCCCATCGTGCTGGGCGCCCACCCAGACCCACACCCTGGTAGGCTTCGCTTCACTCCGGGTTCCTCTCAGACACAGTCGTGCAGAGCTTTCATCCACTGGCCTTGGTGGCAGGACCCTTGAAGCATAACAGACAACCAGTGCCCGATGTGCCAGGGTGACCTCGTGGAGACCCCGCCATGCCAGGTGCCTCGAACACCCACCCTTCCCACTGCCATGGTCCCCTGGCCTTTATTGGGCTCAGAAGTATTGGGTTAATAATATCCCCTGATTATTGAAGGCTGATCAGGTCTGCAGTCTCCTCAGTGAATGTACAGCAAAGGCTAAATAAAAACAGGCAAAGGGAATTATTTCAGGGCTCCAGGAGGATCAAAGCGCTCTCATAGAATTCAAGATTCTCTTAGGGCTAAGACCAAGGCCTTCTCTAGGTGGCCCATATTTATTTGGTTATCAGAAGAAGGGAGGGGAGTACTCAGGAAGGGTGGAACCTCTCCAGGACTTCTCCAAGTAAGGTATTGTTAATCCACGCAGGAGTGAGATGCCTGAGGCTATGGTCTTTACCTAGTTAAGGTCCATCCAGGTGTCCTTGGCTGTGATCTCGTCTTATCCTTTGAGGCTTTCTGGCTTCATCCACAACTACAGGTTTCAGTAGGGATTAGTGACTCATAGAGGTTCACTTACTGTGAATCCATCACCCACTTCCAGACAAGCAGCCTAGGCTTTGGACAGATTCATAAATGAACATAAAAAGCCAATTGGTTGATAAGTCCTGCTGGAGGTGCTTCATAGTGGTCTCCATCACAGAAGATGGTTGGAGCTCTGAAGGTTTCCAGTCATAGTTTAGAAATTGTGCTAAGAAGAAACGAAGATGGTGGTGTATATGTGAGGTGCGTCTGCGGCATCGCAGCACCAGCTCGGGGCAGCCAGAGCTCAGCGCTGCCCCAGGGATGCCATCCGATCCTGGGGCCACTGCTTGCTGAGACTGCAGATGCCACAGTCACGGGTGCCTGGCAGCGGCCTGGTGAGAGAACCCATGCAGCACCACGAGGAAGCTCAGCAAGGAGGAGGAGTCGTTGGCTCCTAGGACCTGACCTGAGACGCTCTGCTTCAGAAGTGAAGTGTTTGAGTGGTGACTTGCGCTGAACAGCATCTACGATGCGCATGACATCACGTCTGAGCTACTTCAGCTCTTATAATCATCCTAGCAACACTAGGAAGAGTGGAGCTAACAGTGCACCCCAAATTAGGGATGGGGAAACCGAGGCACGGAGCCATGGTGCGACTCATCTGTGGTGTTCTGCAGTCAGGGAAAGTGTTGGCCCAGCCTCGCGCAGTTCAGTCAGTGTCCACACCTCAGCCCTCCCTCTGCAGCCTTTCCCGCTGGGCTCCTGGAGGATCAGCTCCCATGTCTCCTTGGGTCGAGGCCTGCTCTCTGGGGCCTGCAGCGCCTGCCTGCAGAAGCCTGAGCTCATATGCTTGATGGGGTTCACGTGGCAGGGGCTGCCATACCCCGATTCCTCTGCGGTGCTGGGGCGTGAGGACACAGCATCCACTTCCTTTGGCAGAAGCAGCTCTGGCTCATCTTCTCGTGGAGCCCTGTTGAATGTGGACATTTGGTCCTTCTATGCGGCGAGGGCTAGAGAATACATAACTTGTCCCACCAATTACTCACCATTGCATGAAAGACTGCCCCAAACCTAGCACCTGAAACCCGCAACCATCTCCTGGTTTCTCTGGCTGGGACTGGGGAATCGGCCCAGCCTCAGCCTTGACCTTGACCAGTGGAGTCCCCAGGGAGGCCACAGCCAGGACATGTGAGCCCAGAGTCCATGAACTGGGGCGGGAGGCGAGTCGTGGCACTCGGTGTCCTTGCTGGGGTAGCCTACAGGGTCTCCTGCTGAGCCTACAGAGTCACTCACTGGCCCTGCTTAGGGCCACTCTGAGGTAGGGAACCGGGCTGTGTCCTTGTCCTTGGGGTTCAGGCTTGTGGCTGGTCTGGGGGCACGAGTGAGGAGGAATTGTCAGGGGCCACGTGGAAAGTATATACGACAGTTAGTGGGCATGAGAAACACAGCTTCCTCCATGTTTAATATTTTAAAAATATTTGTATTATAACTTTTTTAAAAAGATGGCACACGGTGCAGGGGCTAAGAGATGACTTGCCTTGCATGGACATTTTCACGCCACCATGCCGGCCGCGGAGTGCTCGCGCAGGCACGCGATCCTGGGCAGCACCAGGGGAGACGTGCCGAGGCCAAATCTAGCCCTTTCATCTTTTTTATAAGTATGTATCTGCAGCACTTGATGCTATGTCCAGCTTAGGGGTTAGAGCACTACTTAACACAAATATCCCCTGCTGCCCCTCTGCCCTCCTCCCTCCGTCTCCACCGCCCCCTCCTGCACGTGCGTCTCCTCTCCCGTCAGCTCATCCGTGTCCCATAGTGAGTACACTGTGCGTGGCGGCTGCACCGTACACAGCGCATCCCGAGTCCTGCGCACTCCCGCCTGCTCCCCTCCACCTCTGGGTCCCTTCCCTCTTGCTAGTCTGTCTTTTATTTTGTTCTTTATTTGGATTTGGATTTCTCACATGAAAGAAACCACATGGTATTGAAGTTTATGTGTCTGATTTATTCCACTTAACATGTCTTCAAAGTTGCAAACTTTTTCCTTCAAGTGACTCGATCTTCTCCTTCTTTATGGTCAAGTAATACTTCGTTCTGTATAGTGCCACCTTTTCTTTACCCAGTCCTCTGCCGTGGAACTGTTCCAGGATTTCACTGTTATGAATTGTGCCGTTATAACATCGGTGTGCCTGGATCACTGTGACAGGATCTCTTTCACTCATATTAGCTGGGAATTTATTGAAAAAATGTGCCATCAATAATGATTCAGGCTGCATGCTGATTTGTGGGGGATCTAAAGAGGCTGAATAAAGAAGCTCAAAGTTTGGAAGGACGAGGCAGTATCGGGGACCCTCCAGTGACTCCCCCATGTCCTGCAAGGTGTTTCAGCACTCGGTGGAGAGAAAGAGCTAGAGACAAAATGGCGATGTAACGGGGCGCTGGGGTAACCAGTTGTCCCCAGGCAACAAAGGGACAAAAGGCCACGAGGCAGCCAGGACCTTGGCATTTACTGACTGAGGAGAATGCGGAGGGGCTGTCGGGGGACTCAGTGGAGTCCTCTCTAGCCAGCGAGGGTCTTTATGTTGATGAGGGTGGTGGAGAGGGATGACAGGTTACCAGGGAGTTTCCACGTTCCAATCTGGCTCAAGGA
Source organism: Chinchilla lanigera (assembly GCF_000276665.1). Lineage (NCBI taxonomy): Eukaryota > Metazoa > Chordata > Mammalia > Rodentia > Chinchillidae > Chinchilla > Chinchilla lanigera. The sequence goes on from NW_004955403.1 coordinate 1,643,528, forward strand.
CGGCCTTGGATACCCCAGGCTCAGTCCACAGTCTGTGGTCCCCGACAAGGCAGAGCCGAGGGGTGTGATCAGGTGTGTGATGGAAAATGAAAGCTGTGCTTTTCGAGCCACCACTGCTGTTTACTTTAGTAGCAAGCCTGTTAAATGTGCAGTAAAGTGCACCTTTTGAAGCCTACAGTTCAGGGTCTATACTATATTCCAAAATCTGCATGGCCATCACCAATGTCTAATTTTAAACTGTATTTTCCACCACCACCCTGAAGAAAACTTCTGCAAGCATTAGCAGCCCTTTCCGTAGCCCATCCCTCCAGCTGGGGAGCCAGTCTTCGCCCTGCTGCATGGCATGCCTAGTCTGGGGTTTTGTGGCAGCTGAATACATTCCCCGTTGCCTTAATTTAGCGCAGTGTCACCAGGTTTATCTGCGCGATGGCAGGCACAGCTCTTTGTCCCTCCTGCGGCTGAGTAAGACTCCATTTTATGGATAGACCACGTTTCTAAAATTCATTCTCCAATTGATTGACAACTGAGATTTGTACCCTGCCTCCCTTAGGAGAAGTGTGCAGTGGGCACTCCTGGGTGTTCAAGCCGCGCTATCTGGGAGTCTCTAGGCCGTTCCCCAAGGCTGGTATGGGCTCACTCTCAGCCACTTCCCTAACACGCCAAGTCTGTGATGTGCCCCATGTGTCACACACCGTGACAGTGCCAAGTGCACCGTGTGCTGGGGCCCAACCCTGGCCACACGTCATCTGGGAGGGCACCTCACTAGTGTCCCTGTGGCCAGGGTCCTGCACGTCATTTGGCCCTCCTCAAGGCCTCTTGGTGGCGCAGATCGATGGGCAAGGCTTGTGCACGACCAGTGTCTGGGTCCACAGGTCCAAAGCAAAGCAGCAGAGTGGTGCCCGTCACTGTTGGTGAGGGCCACTGTGATCAGCCCTCCATCTCCGCCACAGGGAAGGGTGTGCTAAGCCCATGGGTGGGAGAGTGTCCTGAAGTCCAAGGCGCAAAGCTGAGACGCAGCAGCAACCTTGGTGGGTCCCCAGGGAGCACGCCAGGGAAGAGCGAGTCCTGAGAGCTCGCCTGCTTGTTTCCACGACGCTCTTGAGAGACAAGTCACGGGCGGTGTGACCGGATTGGGGTCACTAAGCTCCGCCAGTGAGGGTGGAAGCAGGAGGGCCTCACGGTGAGACACTGTGCTTCTTGTGTGGCAAGCGCCCAGAGCCACGTGCAGTGAAGCTGTGCAGGGCAAACACACACAAAGGAGTGCAGGGAAGCCGGGCTGGCATCGGCATCCACTGCCTGTCTGTGGCATTGTTCTGGAGTCCTACGAGGACGCAGGGCGAGACGGGTTCGGCGTTTCCCCACACTCACCCCTTACATGAGCCGGGCTGAAGAGTACAGAGGGAGACAGCGAACTAAAGACACAAGGCCCAGCTGAATTCTGAAATATCGGGAGATACACGGAGAGAGGAGCTCGCGCACACGGGGCAGAGATTATACAGCTTCTTCAGACTATCCTCTGCATTTTGCTGTGAACCTAAAATGACTCCAAAAGCAATCTACACACACACACACACACACACACACACACACACACACAGAGGGACACACACACACACACACACACACACACACGATGCTGTGCTAATTAGCTTGATTGTGGTGATCATTTTGTACTATGTGTAAAAACACACTGTTGTGCACCTTGATTAGACACCACTATTATTGGTCAATTATACTTCAAGAAAGCTAAACATTTTTAAGAATAAAAAATAAAGTCTTAAAAAACACAGAAAGAACAGAATAATAAATGCTAAAAATGCTGGAGAAAGTAGTAGGAAGAGAAATAGAGATAGAAAATATAAGAGCAAAGAAAAACAATGACCAGGGACATAGCTCAGTGGTACAGCGCTTGCCTGGCATGGCAGGTCGAATTCAATTCTCAACACACACACACACACACACACACACACACACACACACAAACCCAAAAGAAAAATGACGATCCATGCAGTCCTAGGCTGGCGGGAGGGTTGTGCGCGTAACCATCGCCACCACGTGGCTTCTTTCCAGGGTGGTGATAGACTAACGTTAGGCCACAGTGACAACTGCACAATTCTGTGAAAAACCCCTGTGCTGCTCTGCATGGGTAAACACTATGGTATGTGAATTCTGCCCTTGGTACAGATTTTCAAAAGAAAAAGAAAGACTCCAGGAATAATTGAAATAGAATAATAGAAATTTCGCAGAGAAAGTGCTCTAAAAATGTTGGAAAAGCAGTTTACACCCAAGTACTCAAGAAAGCATCCTTGAAAGGACAGTGCACGTTTACCCACTGCGAAGCCCTCTGTAGACCTAGAGCAGAACTAGGGAGTTTGCAGCCAGCAGGGCAGTGGGCGAAGCCCAGCAGGGCAGAAGAGGGGACACCGAGTCTCCGCAGGTGGAGAGACCCTCACAAGGAGCGGCCAAGATGCCTCCAGGCTGTGGGTTCCAGGCACCCAGCTCCACACCTGACAGAGCTGACTCCTGTGACTGCCACGGCTCAACACTGCGACCTCTTGAGACCTCGTAGCCCAGGCTATCTTAGAACTCTTTTCCGGCAACACATGGCTGGTAGTTTGAGGCAAAAAAGTCCGCTGTCCTCCTGGCTAGAACACAGTGGGATGTGTTAGGTGTGGGTGTGGAGGCGTTGAGGAGGCGCCAGGACCAGAGGGGGGCACAGCGGAGGGAATGGAAATCTAACAGGGAGAAGCACGGTGACTTGAAGGCATTCTCCCCTTGGGGGATGCAGGAGGAGGTGCAGGTTTGGGAGGTTCTGGTCTGATTTCCTTGCACTGGGACCCCCACTGCTTACAGAAGGAGGGTTATGTAGACTCACAGTCTGGGGGGATCAGTCCATGGTTGGTTGGCTCCAGGGCAGGGACGTCATGGCAAGGGACTGCGGGAGCAAAGCTGCAGGGTTCCAACAGGGGTAGTGCAGATAAACCTTGGGGCAGGTTTATCTGGTTGGGGCAACTCTCGCAGACCACATGCAGGGGGCTGTGCACTCCTGTTTCTCAGAAGTCTGAGCTGCCCCGGAAGCCCAGGCCGGCGGGTTCCATTCAGGGTTCTGTGTGGTGTGTGTGTGTGTGATGCTGTGTGGATTTACCTGGCTGAGTTGCGTCCCAGCCCTGTTCTCCCACACTGGGAAGTGGCCCAGCCAGCCCTGCCCGTGCTACATGACTCATCTAGCTGTGGGCTACGCCCCGGCCCGGTGTTTATAAAGTCTGGTTGTCCAGCAAGGCTGCAGGGAAAAGGAACCTTCTACATTTTGGTGGGAATGTGCACTAGTTCAACCACTACGGAAATCAGTGTGGAGATGCCTCATAAAACCAAAGCCAGAAATTCCATTCGACTCAGCTATTCCCCTTCTAGGACTCTTCCTGAAAGAGTTATAGGTATCATACTACAGTGATCCATGTGTACACATGTTTATAACAGCTAAATCGTGGAAGCAGCTCATATGTCCGTCAGCAGGAGAGGGGATAAAGAAAATGCCATGTTTGTACACAATGGAGCACTACTCTGCCACGAAGAAGAATAAACTTGAGTCACCTGTAGGAAAATCCATGCACCTTGAGACCATCATGTCAAGTGAAACAACTCAGACACAGAAGCTTAACTATTGCATAGCTTCTCGTATAGAGAAGTCCTCAGTGTAAGTAATTTTTAGAACAAAATAAAAACAGAAAACAGGGAGACAGATCTTTTGCAAATAAGAAAGGGACCAAGAGAGGGAGGGGAGGGGAAGAGGAAGAAAGAGAATTAAGATGAGTTGTGAACAAGTTCCTACTCCTAAAGATCAATATAAACGTGTATGGCAAATGTGCACCAATAAAACAGAAGTCAAGTCAAATCCAGCTGTAGACAGAATCCACAGTGCTCACCAGCTTTCGAGGCCCACAAGCTTGAGGCTCGTTTCTGAGCATGAGAGCCAGCTGGGCCCTCGGGCCCCTGTAGACTCGAAAATGAAGTGAATCAAGCTGTGCAAAGGCTTCAGAGGCCGGGGCTGCTCCCTGGCCTTCTCCCCGGGAAAGCCGCCTGGGTGTGAAAACCAGGTAGATGCACGGGGGTCTGAGGCCCCCGGCACCCCCTTGGCTGACAGTGGGCTTGGGTTCCTCTTGTCACCTGCGTCCCTGGCCACCCTCACCAGGTGATGCCATGGGACGGCCAAGTTCATGTCTGACTTGTGGTGTCCAAGGTTTCACAAAGGCCATGTGTTTGTTTATCTGAGATAAAACTGTACAGAAAACATGAAAGCAGAAACCGTCTTCTGCTTTGGGCTGTAATGACACACACACCGCCACACAGTGGAGAAGAGAGGGTCCCTGTCCTCAGGGCTTTCACCGTCTATCGGGGTCTGTGGTAAGCACGCGATGCATGCTTGCAGAGCTGAACAGAGCCGAGCCGAGGAGTGCTCGAGGTGACTGTATTCACCACCGCTGCTGTCCTCCACTCCCCCGAGCCCTCGGGGACCCTTGCTGGTCAACCACTGCCTTAGCGAGCCTTGTCCCTCTTCAGCACGAGGAAGGGAGCTGCAAAGGGTTCTGGCGAGGTTTCCTACACACAGCACATCTGCCAATATCACCCCACAAGGTTTAATGACATTTTGGGGGGCGGAGCCACTGTGCCCTTCAAATACCTTGTTCTTCCACGTACAGTGGTGTTAAGTCGCCTTAAACAGATCCGAAACTGAAAACACAGAAAGTCACACACGCACTTAGTACACGCAGTCTCCCAACCACCACAGCTCAGGGACGCAGCACCCCCGGAGTGGGCTTGTCCCCTGTGATGGTGTGGCTGGCTGTGTCCCACGGCTCACCCTTCGGCACAGCGCCCAGAGCAGAGCACCCCCGTCACCAGCTGTGGAGAAGATCAAAGCACAGCATTTGAAGCATGGCTGCTCCCGAATGCCTTCACTCTGCACCTCGTGGAGTAGATAAATCTTAAGTCAGCGTGTCGGAAGTCAGCTGGGCACTGTGCATTAATAAATCACTGAAAGAGGGGGCCTGGTGTCTCGGGGCGCACGGGGTGTGAGGTGGAGGGGAGAGGAAAGGAGGCGGCACGTGGCCCACTTTTTACCACTGGGCCAGCACTACCGGGTCGTCTGGCCACACCTTGTGAGGCTTGGGAGCAGGGCTGGAAGTGCAGGGCGAAGGCCGTGGTTGGAGGCTCAGGCCCACGTCAAGTCCAGCAGCGGTGGTCACACGCGGCCCTTGAGCCTTGGGATCTGACCAGCGCCAGCGAGGTGCACAGGAATTGAGCCGTGCTCCGTATGTGCACCAGCTGCCTGCGAGGAGTGCCGCCCTTGGGTACTGAAAACACGGCCTGATAAAATTTGGTTTAAAAATTTTAAAAACTAAAAGAAACTGAAGTGTGCTGTAGATGCAAAACTGATTCCAGTTTTCAGACTTCCTATGTAAAAGAGAAAGAACATAAAATATCTCAATAACTTTCCTACGATTAGCTGTTGAAAATATGTTAGATAGCTAAGGCTAAATTACACGTGCCGTTAAAATTACTGCTCCCTGTTCATGTTTAGAAGATACCTACTGACCATTCTGCCCATTGGCAGCTTCTGAGTGGCTCCCAGGACACACCCCTCCCTAGGGGGCGCTGGAGCCCAGCAAATGGGCTCAGGCGCCCACACAGGGCCCCAAGAAACTCTCCTGGGTGTCTAGGTGCAGCCCAGCCAAGCTCAAGGGGCTCTGGTGGACCCGTCATCTGACCCCCTCCTCGCCAGCAGGCACGGGGTAGGCAAGGTGCAGACACTGGGGTACAAGCTGGCTTTGGCCCGGGACTCAGCCTAGGTCCTGAGCCCAGGTGCTACCCATGACATCTACACTGTAGATCCCCAAGCTGTTGGTCTGAGCTTGCAATCCCAGTCAGGCGCGGGAGGGCTAATAACTCCGGATTTGGTGGTACGTTCTAGGGGCCGTACTTTCTACGGCTAAGAACTTGCTTTTTCTAAACTGACTTTGCGAATCGACACACAGACATTGATATCACGCAGGAATAACTGGATTTCGTAGAGTAGTTTACAGTTTTCAATGTCCTTTTCAACAAATTATCACTTTTTATTGTCACAACATCTTGTGAGGCAGGCAAGGCATGTATAGATTTTTATCCATATGTTACAGCTAAGAAACCAAAAAAAGGTTGCCTTGACCAGCTTGGGAGAGCTGCTCAGTGACAGAACTGGGTCTGGATCACCAAGGACCTGTTTGCCGTGCTGGCTCCTGTCTTTGGTGGCTTCTGGTGTGGCCTAGAGGGGCACCATGGTGGGGCTGGGGTGCGGAGTCCATAGCTCCCTCCAGTCAAGCACTTCTGCCCCCTAAAGATTAGAAAAGTAATTACAGGGCTGGAATGTGAAGACTTGGAAAGCTGCCATCCCAGAACCTGGCGAAGGAGGCTGAGTACAGTAACTGCCACGAAGTCTCGGTTCAGAGTCTGGGGCCCCAGTTGTTCACAAATTCTTCCTCAGAACCCGACCGCTGATTGTTCTCAGAAACCTCTGCAACCCCTTGGAAACTGCAAATATGCGGTTTGCAAGTAGCCAATCCGAGAGCGTTATTCAGTTCTCCTTGCTGCTGATTGGCTGCTCCCCTGTCACCATCTGGGCAGATGCACCGGCATTCTGGCATCATATCAGGTCGCTGCAGTGTGTCGCTGTCTCCAGGGGTCTCATTTTGTTCTTCCCAAAGCTCTAGGATCCCCACGACACTGCCAAAATGCCCTGCACCTTCTCAGGGGTTTTTTTTGTTTTTTTTTTTGGTACTGGGAATCGAACTCAGGACTTGCACTTGCCAGGCAGGCGCTTGTGCTAAGGAGCTATTCCCGGCCCTGTAAACTTTTATTAATATGGTATTTTCTTAAATTACATAACTATGGGAGACATAGCATGTTCAGGGTTTAAACTATAAAAATAGGCAGTTATAGGCAAGTTTCTGGCCACATCCGAAGTTCACGGTTTTTCCACATTTTGTGGGTTCTGGGGTCCACTGTGCTGACTTCCAGCCCATGGCGCATCCGCACCCCTGCCTGATAGCTCCCTTTTGTGACCTCTCAGAGCCCTAGAAGGCGCTGGGTGGCAGGCAGAGCCCAGCAGAGGTGATGGGCGCAGTGTCATGGTGAAAGCAGCAAGAACCCCCAACACCTGCGCTTTGAGTTCTCCTCTTAGCAGTGTGACAGCGAAAGCCACGTCCAGCAGCATTTTCCCGGATCTCCCACACAGAGCCCACCCCGGGACCCCTGCCTCCCACACACCTCTGGCACACTGGAGAACACAGAAGAGGTGCACCACGGTAAGCCCATTCTGAGGGCTTGGTGTTAGCTGAATGACTTACTATGTGCCAGACCACTGTGTTATTTTTCCTGAAGCAGGAGGGTTTCACAGGGTTGGTGATCATGCATACACAGTGTGATGGAGCTACACAGTGAAGGTTTGCATTTTAAAAATGTATTATAGTAAAAGACATCCCTGTGAATCCTCCTCAGCATCCTCCCCCTCACTGCAGACACGCACATCCACCACTCTGGCCCCTTCTGCGGCAGTTCTGGCATCTCTCCTGAGAATCTTCTGAAGGCTGCCGCAATGTCCCAAATCCACTCAAAATGTTTATGCCAGTTTCTGTCGATAGAAACACGATGCTGTGTCCTCCACCATCGTCAGCAGGCCCGGCACTGTGTGACTTCTGGCTCTTCCCCAAAGTCACGATGACCATGCCAGGGAGATGTTTTCAGCGGGTTCACGACAGCAGGGCGTGCAGGACAGCTCCGCTGAAGACCCTCAGGAAGGAGGGCTCCAGAGCTGCTGCAGGAAGTGGCGAGGACTGTGGGACAAGCGTGCTCGAAGTGAGGGACTGGGAGTGAAATCTGAGGGACTGACGGCAATGCGTCTTTTACTGTAATGAGTTTCCTAAGTGTACGTGACCACATCTTGTGTAAGGAAATGCAGCGCTCTCGGGAGCTGGGGTCAGTAACAAGCGACCACGTGCAGTGGCCTCGCAGAATACACAGGCTTTGCCTTAGCTTGCAGCCTCTGCAGTCCCCGTGGCTCCAGTGGGCTGCTCTGCCCTCCAGTGAGAAGAGCTCTGTCCTTGGCAGATTGTGACCCGCCTGGTCTACACCAGGCTCTGTGCCCCTCTGCTGAGCACAGCTACACACATGTGCACTTGCCTCGTTTCCCGCAGCATCAGAGGTGCCCCTCCCCATCCCATCAGGACCCTGGAAGCTCCCTGCCCTCAGGTCTGGGCTCCTTTTGAAACAGAGTGTCTCTATGCAGCCCAAGTGCTGGCCTAGAACTCACCGTGTAGCCCAGGCTGGGCTCAGGAAAGAAGATATAGCTGACATCGTTGGATTTGGTGATGCTTGTCTATAATTTCAGCTACTCTGGAGGCTGAGGCAGGAGGATAGGGGGTTCAAAGCCAGCCTGGGCAATTTAGTGAGACTCTATCTCAAAATTTAAAAGAATATAAAGGTCTGATGATGTAGCTTGGTGGTCCAGAGCTTGCCTTGCGAACCACTAGCTAGTCAGATGTGCTTAGTCCAGCTGTCTCTCTGAGCTACATCCAGGGCCTCCTGATGTGAGCAGCTGGAGAGGCCGCTGTCTGCCCCTTCCCTCTGATGCCCTTTCTCCTGCCCAGGACCCCACACCTCCAGGGGAGCAATGCCACCAACGGCCGTTCTGCAGGCAAGATGGGAAGAGCAGGAAGGCTGGTGCCCGCTCCCTGGGTCCACCTCGGCTTCCCATGGCCCAGCTGCCCGAGAGCCTGAGCCCTGGGACACAGCCTCTCAGCCCAGCACGAGAGAGCGCTGACCAGCAGCGAGCAATCGATTCGAGCTGGCGCAGGAGCCAGCTCTGCCCCAGGGTTACGCAGCCTCACTGTCTCAGCAACGCAAACTGACATGCACAGCCAGGCCAGGCCCACGAGGACCAGGCCCTGAGGAGCAGGGACAGAGTCTTCCTCCTGCTGTCCCTCAGCACCTCCTGCCTCTGAGTCTAAGGCCGCGTGGGCCCAGGAGCCAGGAGCCTAGGAGAGAGACAAGAGGCCCCGGGAGGGCGAAGGCCATGGTGGTAGGGATCCTGCCCGGCCCCGCCAGGCAGCCTGGCCTTTCAGAACCCTGACCCTGTCAGCGAGGAGACAGTAGTCTACTTTGTCAGCACTGTACAGCGACAGTGCTGGCCCTGTGCAGACCTCCAGGAGCTCCGAGATGTTTCCAGGGCAGCCAAGGGCTGCTCCCTCCTGCAATGACAGGGCTGTCCCTGCAGGAAGGACCCAGGCCCCTCTGCTCTCCAACATGACGATGTCCCAGGCCTGTGTGAGGGTCCCTGGCCTGGGGCGGGTGACACTGCCTCCTCAGGTGTCAGGGAGGGAGCTGCTCACTGGCGTTGCTGAAGTTCTCAGAGTTGCTTTTACTTTGCCTAAAAGAAAATGGTTCTAAAGAACAATGGGAACCAATATTCAACTCCTTTTCACATTCAGAAATTTGCAGAATGAATACAGAGAGAGAAACTGGAGAGGCAATGGCCACACCCAGAGAATGCAGTGAATACGCTGAGTTTAATCATTCCAGGGGCCTCCAAGCACCCCTGTACCGTGCCCATTTGAAGATGGGGAGTTGATGCTCAGGGCGCATGTGGACCTCTCCAAGTCCACACGGCGAGTGACCACAGAGACAGACCGGACAGCACGTCTAAGCTTCAAGCCTGGGTGCATAGTGCCTCACTTCCCCTCTTCACAGAAACTCTAGTAGTCCTTAGTAGCCACTGCAGGAGGGTGCGCACTCCTGCGTAAGCAGGTTTATCTTCCAGCAGAGCCCTTTTCTGCAGCCGGCCAGGCGCACACTAGAGACCTCTGCACGTGAAGGTCTCAGCCCCTCCTGTCGACAGCAGCTTCCCGCGCCCAGTGCAGAGAGGGAGGGAAGAGGAGACCTGGCAGCAGAAGCTGAGCACCTGGAATCCACCACAAGAGGGGGCCAGGACAGAGGGGGCTGGGGAGAGGGAACACTCTCCACCGCACTCCCGGGCTGCAGCGCTCCCACAGAGCACCAGAAGGCGACGGCCTGGGCGCGGAACTTCCTAGAGTGGGGCTGAGCTGGAGGTTGAGATGAGGGGAGAGAAAACGCAGAATTCGAAGTGGTCCCCTCTCCTCTGGGAAAGGGGAGTAAGACAAACCAAGCTGTAACACTGGCTGCTCAGAAGGCGGCACGGGTCCCTAGCGTGGGGAGGAAGTCAGGCGGGTCTATGTTTATGTGGCTTTCACAGCTCTGCTGTAGAGACCGCCGCGTGTGGTAATTCGCAGGCAGATGTGACAATAGGCAAGTCCCCTGGTGGTTTACCGGCACTTTGAATAGGACTGGATTACAAGTCTTTCTCCTCCAAACCGGTTAGGTGATTGAGGCTGATCGAGCCCTGCTTTGAAATCTCCTAAAACCCAAAGACATCAGCGAAGCAGCTGGGATTGCCTGCGCCTGCCAAGAACCACCGAACCACCCCAGGGTGGAGGCTCTCAGAGCCCGGGGTGGGTGGGAAGCAGCCTGGGTCTCAGGAGCCCTCTGAGGTGGCATCCAGCTATGGCCCTGTATTCCCCGGGCTCTGAAGCTGATGGTTCCAGCCTGTGTGTAGGACAGCAAGGCTGTGTGTGCCACTTCTTCCCTTTGGCCGCCTCTTTACCTCCTGCTCCCATCACTGCAAGGCAGCTGAAAGCTTGGTGTTTTCTGCGAAGGTCAAGGTAGAAACCTCAAGGCCAAATAACACACTGCCTGGGCGGGTGGAACGCAGCCCATCAGCTGAGGGAGCTCAGTGCCGTCCCTTTGCGAGCATCCGTGAGCCGCGCCGTGCCGTCAGTCGGATCAGCCGAATGTCATTTCTGCGTGGGTGATAGAATCAGTATTGCTCATCTCAGCCAACCCAGGCCTTTCCTTCTTCATCTCCGTAACTCCCCGAGGACTTTGGAGAAGGGAAATCAATAAATCAATTGGTATACTGCCTGATACCCATTTCAATGACATCACAGCTGCACTGCTGAGTATCTGACATCAGCTGCAGAAAAAGCCCGAGACACTGCCCTGGGATAACGTGGCTCTTTGCCTGTGTGACAGGAATTCAGAGAAGAGGAGGGGTGGTGCTGCAAGTAATAACTCCTGTTTGACTTTATTAAAAAAGAACGCAATCACAGGAAGGACAGAGTATTTCTATTTTACCCATGGGGTTTATTATAAGAGAGTTTGTAATGTTCTGAGAGCTTATTCTATGATGTTTCATTCAAAATAGACTCTATTAATGCTCAACCAATGTTTTAGAAATTAGATTTTATTTTTTCAACTCTGGTTTTAGAAATATATATATTTTGGTCCTTGGATGTAATTAAAAATTAAGAATTAATTAAAAATAAATAACATTTAAGCACTAAGTTTGATCTGACATTTGGGGAAAAAGATCATACACTTAGGGAGAATACCTTTATGATACTGACAATCTCATCTTCTCTGTTCTGTTTTATTCAGTCATATATTTACATATGTAAAGTATTCTTAAATTGAAATAAATACTCTTAAATTGGAATAATGCAAGCATCTCTACTGGGTCATTCCCCCAAATATTTCAATATTATAAGTAACTCACTTGTAGAATTCAGCAACCCTTTGAACCAAATATTACACTCTTAAACATTTCCCAGGTTTTGGTGTTATTACAATGATAACACTGTTAGCACTGATGTTAGTATTAAATAAAGTAGCTCTAAAGGAGTATGCTTCCCAAGAGCCCGAAGGTCTGTGGAACGACGGCAGATCCACAAGGGTCACTGTGCTCTGTAGCCCTGTAGAGCAGCCGCCTTGTAGTAAAATGTAGGGGATGAGGGGCAGAAGAGCAAGTTCCGGCCGCCGGTGCTGGGTGGGGTCCTCACCTGCCTGTGGGCCTGGCACCTGGATGGCTGGGGTCCCAGCCTCAGCTAGGAGGCTTCCTTCCCTCCACATCTGAAAGTCGTTTCTCTTAGGGTTCTCTCTGGGTCAGGAGACTCTTCGGTTATGGGGTCCTGGGAGAGAGACCTGGGTCTCAGGAGAGGGTGGGTCCCCCCGGGGGTCTTGACCACGCAGTGCCCCCCCTGACACTTGGGCTGTGGGTTCACAGTCTAGCTGCCGCCGCACTCGTCCTTGACCCAGGACAAGTGTTCTTTAAATGTTAAACACAGCTTGAACTGAGAGCTTCCAGCCTCCCCTGGAGCCCAAGGGCTCAGGAGCAGAGGGGATCTCTGTTAGCCCTGCTGCTGGCAGGCCGGTCAGCTGAGTCAGGCCACCCAGAACTGCGGCACAGGAAGGTCCAACCGACAATATTCAAACTCAGTCTCGAAGTGTGTGAGACTAAGAAGTTTCAACCGCATAGGTCCGCACATGCGGGCGTTATACGGGGTGATCACATGGTGTTTACCTTTTAAAACTTTATACAGTACAGACCATCAGCATGAGTCCCCCGCAGAAGCCTCGCCGAGTTGGATACCCTCACCCTCGTCTTGTGATAGAAGAAACGGCGACCCATCCCCGACCATCCAACAGAAAGGCAGCTTCTGAAAACATCAGAGTGTGGCCTCACCCACCTTCCTCAGCGCGCCAGCTCGGCAAGTGACCTCCCCAAAGTCAGAATGACCCTGCCAGGGACACGTGTTGAATTACCTCAGGATATGAGGCAGCCAGGACAGTGCAGCTGAAGACAGGGACTCCAGGGCTGCCGCGGGAAGTGGTGAGAAGAGGGCAGAGCGCATTCGAAGCAGGGGCGACCCCAAGGGGATTCGTGGCAGAGTGTCTGTTATTTATTGACTTTGAAAACGTAAACATTCACCGTATTTTTGATCACACCGTGCACGTGTGTGTGTGCGTGCGTGTGTGTTTCTCTGTGTGTAAATATGGGCAAAGGAGGTGGCCTCTTACCTGCAAACTTCCTCCACCGTCCTTTGGTTCGTTTGGAACAGCTGGCCGGTGTCCAGGCTCCGCCTTGGGCTGAGGAAACAGAGGCCAGGTGAGGGCCCGCAGCCTGCTGGCTAGGTGGACCTGGCCTCAGGGCTGTCCGAGGCTGCACCCAGCGGGCCTGGAGCCCAGCAGCAAGCAGCAGAGGCCCGCACAGACACTCAGCTGCCTAAACCAAGGGCCCGCTGGCAGGGGTGCAGGTCTGCGCCGCTGGGGTTCAAGGTATGGCTTCACCGCCAGCAGAGGGAGGCGGGCTAGGCGCTGAGGGTCCCCGTTCTGTCCACACCGCTGACCCCAACTCCAGTGGCTCTGGGAGACCTGACTTGGAAGTGTGCCCTGCTGGCTGGGACCTGACCCTCCTCAGGGACGCAGGCGGTGCCCAGCTGGCTTCAAGGTGCCAGGCTTCACGGCAGGGTGGTTTGCACAGAGTGTGGACAGCAGGCCTGACCCTGACACCCATAGCCAGATGGGCCAGCAGAGAGCAGAATACTGAGGAGCATCACCCCCGAAACATGCAACCCAGCCCTCAGGGCATTTTCTGTGGAAGAAGCTGTTGGAATACAGAGCCGCACGCCTATGGAAGGGTGGGCAGGGAAAGTGGTAGGGAATACGGGGTGAACCCCCAGAGCCCCTTGCCCACTGCCCCTCAGGCCCAGGGGCTTCTGTGCCCAGAGTCCATGCCACCCTGCACAAGCACACCTGCCTGCCTGGGCTCTGCATCTGGACCTCCTGGAGAGGCCCCAGCTTAACCCAGCTCCAAGGCGGGCCTGAGGGAGTTACCCCACTTCGCAGCTCCTCTGTGGAGCCCAGGCTGAGCTGTGACCCAGGCTGGGCTGTGACCTGGCTGCCTGCAGACACTGTGACAGCCTCCTCAGGCCACTGCACTTTATGGCCTCCTGGAGAGCTGAGACCTCCCAGTACGGTGGCCTCAGGGGACAGGAGGGAGGGGTCACCTTCCTTTCAGAACCCGGGAGGTAGCACTGAGCTGTGATGACAGACTGTCCGCCTGGAGGTCGCAAAGCCCTCCCTCACCCCAATGCACACCTTGGCCCACCCTCTTTCTCTGGTGCAGAAAGTGACCCTGGAAGTGATCCTGGGGTGCAGGCGGGGCACAGGCTGGTGAGGCTGGCCGACAAGGGGGGCTCCGGCTCCTGGGCCGGAGCCCTTCTGCCCGGCGCCCCTCGCCCCTGTGCCCCCAGGCCAGGAAGCAGCAGCCTCAGGCTCTCACTGAGCTCTGGCCGACCCACAGCAACCCTGCCCTCTGCCTTCTCTCTGCAGGTGTCTACTAGGGACAGGCGAGCCCCACCCGGCTCTGCAGGACTCAGGACTAGGACTCAGGACTGGGCAGGGAGGAGCAGGGCCAACTCGAAAGGCTTCCCACAGGGGCAGGAAGGGCTGGGCCCCACGCTGGGAGGCTTCTGAGCAGGTGACCCAGCTGACCGGCAGGGTGGGTTGAGGGCTGGGCTGAAGACCGGGGCTGGCGCCCTTTGTGGGGAGGAGACTTGAACTCTGGGAAGTGCCTGGGGAGGATCAGGCTTTGAGAGTTCCTTCCCGGGGGCCTGGAATGGACCTGAGGGCCACCTGGGGCCCATCCCGCATGGCCTCGTGGTTCCTTTCCTTGGGGCAGTGCCAGGGGCTGGGCACAGGGCACACACCCATCCCTTCCTGCCGCCCACCTCGCCAAACTGAGTTCACTGGCCTGGTCTCCCTGGTCCCCTGCGTCCCCTCCGCCCCCAACCACTTGTCTGAAACTTACCAGATTCCAACCTTAAGGCAAGAAAAAAAGTGTTTCATATACAAACCGATCAGGGTATTTGTAGATAATTGCGAATGTCAAATACGCAGGGGCGATGACAAAGTGCAGAGATGGCCGAGCAGGCCGGTGGGGTTATTGGTGGAGGGTGGGCAGCGGCAGCCCAGGCCCCGGAGGAAAGGAACGAAGGCCATGGTGTTTCTCGCTGCTGATGTGGACAAGGTCCCCTCCGTGGTGCGGGACTGCTCCCCAGTTTTATGCTGCCTGCCGGAGGTGCCTGGAGCCGGCGGTTTACTGAACCTCGGGCCTTCCGTGAGCCCCGGCAGCTTAGCATGGGGCGGGGCACGGGGCCACTGTGGGACCAGGGTTGGGGGCTCCCAGGGAGAGAGGGTGGGCGTTTAAGAAGGGGAGCGAGGGAAAGGAGGAGCTGACTTCCCCTCAGGGCCTCCTACCTGCTGGCAGGAGGATGCCTTGTCCCAGTGCCCTGGCTGGGGTCACTGGGCTATCCTGAACCAACCCCGCCAGGTCCCAGGGACTGCAAAATTGTCAGCGACAGCTTCCAGGACACAGAAAGACCTCCCTGCAGCGGCAGTCCTGGGGCTGGGGCCTTTTGGTTCCAAACCTATTGAGGACCTAGCAACCTAGGTGAGGGAGGGAGCTGGTGGCAGGTCTGTGGTTTCACAGGCAGGGATCACAGCGAGAGGTGGGACAGAGTGGTTGGGGGTGCTCAGGGTGGAGACGGAGCGAGCGCAGCTTCAGAGGAGGCCGCTCCATCCCGGTATGCAGCTCAGAAGCCCGAGGAGCAGGCTGCTCCTGGGTCTCCATCCCCACCCTGGTCCAAGGACTGCTGGAGGGGCCACCCAGAGCCCTTGGCTCGCCGCGTTCTCTTTCTGCTCCAAGGGCCAGGAAGGTGATGGTAGGGACATCCCCATGCCCAGGAGCTCAGGGACGGACAGTCCAGGATCGAGGGAACAGCTGCCTGCGCGCTCCCTGCCCAGGAGTGAATGAAGGCAGAGCCTGCTAGCCGCCCCTGGGTTTGCAGTCCAGTTTCTGAGATTTTCAACCACGACAATTTAGAAAAATGCCTCAGGGCTGTAGCTGGACACCCGAGGGAGGAGGGGAGGCTGGGGTTGACCACCAGGGAACAGTAGGATTGTGACCTCCCTTCTCGATGCAGCTGAAAGGGTAGGAGGGAGAAGGCCTAAGGTTGGAGCCCCCAAGCCCAGCGCCAGGGTTCTGGGGGGCATCCCCAGAGGGTCCAGCGCTGCATCCTCACCCGCAAGGCCGTGGCTATCCACCAGCGGAAGACCTGACTGGCGTCCCTGTGCTGAAGTGAATCTGCCTGGGCGGAAAGGCCAGGGCAGGACCACAGCGGCTGTGCCAGTGTGGGCAGTGGGCAGACCCACACTTGAGTGAGTGTGAGATGTGGTTCTGTTTGACTTTCCCCGATCAAAGTGCGTCCTCTGGGGCCAAAGAGCTCAGCGCACGTCGCTGTCCTGATTAAAGCCGCTGTAAACAGACAGACCACGTCGTACTCCTGCACATAGGGCTGGGAGACTGAGGAGCAGGCTCGGCAGAAGCTTCGCCAGGGGCGATCTTAGAAAAAGGGAAGAAACGGAAAATGAGGCAAGGACCTTAAAGAAGGAAACCAGGATTCTGGGTCCTGTTCTCAGACCCTGGCCGAGTTGAAACCAAACCTGGGCTGCAGGGTGGCGGTGTGGGTGACCTGGGTCCCCTGGCCCAGGCCGCGGACCGCGCTGAGGTGGGAGTATGACAGCCTGGTAGGTTAGGGAGGCTGAGCTGCCTGCTAGGGCTCCACTTCCTTCTCTCACTCCTTCCATCCTCTGTGCTGCTTCCTGGACACTGGAAAGGCGGCGGCGGCGGCGGCGGCGGAGGAAGAAAAATACGGCTTCTTCGCACAGCCAGCGTGGGGGACAGGCAGCGGCCCAGAGCCCCCGCAGCACAGGCCCGTCTCCCCCAGTGGTCAGGGAGGGAGGCTGCTGAGCCAGCGGGTGGGCGGGAAGGGAAGCTGCCTGGAACTAACCCTTGAAATGGGGAGGTATGCCCCGGCTCCAGACCCGCAGCCCCAGCCAGCGCCCAGCGGCGGCAGCCAGGTCTTCAGAGGTGGTGGCTGGGTCTAGACCAGCAGGAGGAGGCTGGCTGGGAGGGGCCGGAGGAGCCTTTTCTCCCTTGACCTGCAGAGGCCTGGCTGTCTCCGAGTAGCTCTGCCGGGGAAGTCACCTGGCAGTGGAAGCTCACAGGAGAACCTGGGTCTCACGGCCCAAAGCAAACGCGAACTAAGGGAAGGGCGTGGGTTTCCCAGGAGCAGGGAGCAGGACCTTTCCTCCGGGGCATGACCGGGGAGCGCCGGGACAGCTCAGGCTTGGTGTGTTCCTGGTAACTGCAGAAGGCAGTGTTTTCCTCCTCTTCCTCGAAAAATTGAATTCCCGTTTCTTTTCACTGACGAGCATCTGATCCCAACGGTCATGGGATTCAGAAATACTTTTCACTTCGTTAGGCTGACATTCCGAAGCACTAGTTCCGTTGCATTTGGTGGGGAATTTAACTTCAGGTACATTGCAATACCGCACTTTTCCAAGTCCTCTTAAGGGTATAGTTCTCTTCCACACAACAAAAACGAAAACACACACACAGGACTACGGTTGGACAAGAACACACTTAGATTGCTTTTAGATTTCAGAGATTTTCGCAGCGACTCCGCAAACCCTAATGAGTGGGCTGTTTGCAGTGATTGTTCACGAAAGGTCTTTTTTATGTTTAAATTGGGGCTTGGTTCCCAGGTGGAAAAATTCTTCCCTATCAAACATGCTTTGAAAAAAGATTAGAAAACAAAAATAAAAATTTAGAACGTATCACAGTGTAGAAGCTTTTACTGAAAACAACACATATCACTATGCTCCGTGAGTCAGAATGCAGAGAAGGTTACATTAAAATGAAAACTATCAAGGAAACACTGCGGACTTCTTTCTAGCATAGCCAGTGGCAAAATCTTTAGTCTGCCTCTTACACTACACTTCTCTCTCCGAGAAGACAGCGTCAACATTTTCTCCTCTTAAATAACAACAGTTCACTTTTCAAAACTCTTCACTTGTGGAGCGACAATGACTGTTCTTCAGGCGAAGACTTTTGAAACAAACAACACTCACACTCCCCACACAAACGCACACACACTTGCCAGTTTTGAAAACGCTTCAGAGAGAGAGACAGAGGGGTGAGAGGGTGAGAGAGAGAGAGAGAGACAGACGGACAGAGAGACAGAGACACCGAGACAGACGGGGAGAGAGAGACAGAGGGAGGAGGGGAGAAAGTGCTCTAGCCTAGGTAACCAACAAATCCAATTACTAGGCTTTATTGATACTAAAAGGAAAAGTCCCCCCTCCTAGGATTGCTCGCGGCTGATTAGTTATTTAAATCGGCGGCCGCGCGACGCAGCGGGCGGGCGGCCCGGGTGGCTCCCGGAGGTGGCAGCGCTGACCACCGCGTCCAGGCCGGGCC
>NW_004955403.1:1662692-1664493 GCF_000276665.1 Chinchilla lanigera
CCGGCCGGGCCCCGGGCGTCCTGGCTGTGGGCCGGGCAGCGCTCGCCTCCGCTCTCCACGACAGCCTGGGCAGACCGGCCTAGGCCTCGGAGCCGGTGGGCAGCTGGGCACAGCGAGCCCCCGGCCGGCGGGCTACGCTGGGGAGATGCAGGCCGTGCACGCGGGGATCCTTCGAAGGCTCCTGAGGCGCCCGCTGTCCCCAGGAGTCCCGAGTGTCCCCAGGCGCAGAGGGCCCCGCGTCCCTTCCCCAGGCTCTGGGAGGCTGCGGGCGCGGGCAGGGCCTCTGCGCCCGGACGCGAACCCGGGAGCTGTGGAGCTGGGGACGCACTGGGCCTTCCAGGCCCAGTGTCCACGCTGGACGCTGCGACCCCACGCTGGGCAGTCAACCCTTCTCTGGCGCAGTGTCCACCCGGTGCCCAGCCAGGGCCATAAAACCTCAGTGTCCCCGAGAAAGCAAGCAACGTGGTCATTAGAGCGCAGGCCGCAGAGAAAGGAGGAAGGCCTGAGCACGACAGAAAGGGGGACAACAGGAAACCCCCGCCGCTGAAGCGCGGAGCGTAAAGCACTGTTGCTTTAAAAGTAACAAATCTCAGTGTGATCGGGAGGCACCTCCACCTTTGCATTAGAAGAGCTCCTGGGTGGGCCAGGGGAGAGGTGGGGCCCACGGCCTACTAGGAGAGGGAGAAGCAAACCTAGGACTGAAAGTGTTCCGCAGATGTGAAGTTACTGCTCTCGGCGCTGAGCAAACTATATCCTAATTCGCAAAGATGAGTTTTGGATAAAAAATTTAAGAAAAAGACACGTACTTATGTCAATTCTTAAGTGTAATTCTGTTTCAAAAACGTTTGCAAATAAACCATTATGAACAACACAAAAGGAAACAAAAAAATCCAGGATCATCATCAGATTTATTCACTTACTGTCTTAAAAGAGTAAAAGATTTTAGCGAAATGTAAAAATGTTATTTAAGATATCTCTTACTGTCGAAATTAAATATGCTGGGAATAATTACTTACTTTAGTTAAAAGAGCAACCTAAAAATTGTGCAGTAATTTGAAACAGAAAAGACCTTTATTAGGGCCACAACTAAAGACAGAAAAACACACTTCACACTGATACATCGGAAGACCTCCTGCACTTCTCGTTTTGCAAATCGAAAGAAATTTATAAAATGAGTTACCAAACAAACACATTTCTGGCAATGACTTATCGAATTTGACATCTTCCTATGTTCAATGTAATTTTATTTACTTACTTTAAAATGTAATGTAAACTAATTTACGCCTTTTGCCCAAAATGATAGATCTTTCCCACTATTGAAAAACGGACCAGAAAAGTCGATGGATTTAAAAGGATGCAGGCTCTAACCACAATGTACATTTAATTGTACATAATTGCATACTTTATTTAAATAACCCTTCTCAGGGGCTTAATAATTTAGAATCAATAGCTCCCTTCAAAACATAATAAAATATTTACACTTTATAAAATATTAACCGGTTAGCAGTGCGCCGCGTCGCTATAAGCGTGTCCGAGGTCCGCCCGCGCCGAGCAGCACTGGAGGTGAGCGCAGGATCCCGGGAATGCAAATGAAGCCCTCGGCGCGGCGCGGCGGCGAAGCGGCTCATGAATGACTTCGGGGTGAGCGTTCCAACCACTCGCATCGTCGGATATAATAATAGTGACGAATCAGACGGGAACGACCCTGGCAGCGCGCTGCACCCCAGAAGCAGCGCGCGCCGTCGGCACCGACCTCGCGGTCCCGCGCGGCTCCGAGGCGGCGAGGCGGCCCGAGGTGAGC